>NC_051215.1:1546940-1606940 GCF_015220715.1 Pygocentrus nattereri
TGCTCCACCCTGCCTGTCCGGGTCTACTCCGATGCCCGGAACGTTCTCACGGGCATCATCGACTCACCCGACCACCTGCGCCAGCTCCGCTCCGACTTTCTGAAGACTCTGGTCTGGATCCTGCTGCGTCACTGCCTGCAGGACAAGCCTTACACCGTCCGCAGGGTCAAAGGCCACTCGCTGCAGCTTTCTGGCCGCAAGTCTCAGAGCTCCCAGCATCCCGAGCCCAGTCCAGGTAATATAAAAATGGCCATGCCGTCTCAGGGGCATCCAGACTCCTCTTCCTCACCTAACCTGAGGGGGCGGGACAGCTCCAGCTTGTCCTCGTTTGCCGATTGGTCGGATGAGGACGACCTTTTCGGACCCGTTCCTGCGAGAAAGCCGGTTAGGATGATAATGGTGCGGACAGAAGAAGGTCAGACTGGCCTGGAGTCCGGCGTTTCTCTGCCTGGTTCTGCAGAAATACACAGTCTGTATGAGAACATGGCACTGGCTTCTTTGCCCACCCTGAGGCCGCTGGGATTGGGCCTTGGCATGGGACTCGGCCTGCCTGCAACGGACAAAGGCAGGGACCACCAAATCCCAACTGTGACGACTACCACCACTACCACACCATCCATAGACCCCACCCAGCCTCTTAATTTCTCTTGCCCATACTCAGAGAGCCTTTCCCTGGCCACAGCTTGGAGGAACGCCCCCCTGCCCTCCTCCAGGCTCCAGGCTCTTCGTCCCTGCTTCCCCGAGGACTGGTTTCACTTCTGCCTGTCCCGGTTCGTCATGGAGGGCTTCTGGGAAGGGGAACCTGAACAGGTGTGGAATACGTTGCAGTAGGCATGGGTTTGGTGTTCTGATTTGTAAAGCATAATTTATTAAACATTGAAAAATACACCTGTAGAGCCACATCACGAAAAGCCACGGTATTTTAGAAAAAAGCGTTGCTGCTGTCTCACGGCGTGGTCCCCTCGGGATTGCTTCCTCAATACCTTTATTAAGGGGCGTAATTTTACCGTATAATATTGAAATTATGTTGAAAGTTGTATTGACTCCACACGTCCTGTCGGACTCCAGACTTTTTATTGTTCTATTAAAATACATTCGGTAATGAAAAGGTACAAACATACACCCATCAGGCGTAACATCATGACCGCCTCCTTGTTTCTACGCTCACTGTCCACTGTATCAGCTCCACTGACCGTATAGCTGCACTCTGTAGTTCTACAGTTACAGACTGTAGTCCATCTGTTTCTCTGATACTCTGTTACCCTGTTCTTCAGTGGTCAGGACCCCCATGGACCCTCACAGAGCAGGTACTGTTTGGGTGGTGGGCCATTCTCAGTACTACTGGTGTGTCAGTGTGTGTTGCGCTGGTGTGTGTGGATCAGACACAGCAGTGCTGCTGGAGTTTTTAAACACCTCAGTGTCGTTGCTGGACTGAGAATAGTCCACCAACCAAAAACACCCTGCCAGCAGCGTCCTGTGGGCAGTGCCCTGTGACCACTGATGAAGGACTAGAGGATGACCAACACAAACTGTGCAGCAGCAGATGAGCTGTCGTCTCTGACTTTACATCTACAAGGTGGACCGACAAGGTAGGGGTGTCTAATAGAGTGGACAGTGAGTGGACACAGTGTTTAAAAACCCGACGAACGAAGCCTCGGCACGGCGTCTGCGGTTGTTCGTTTTCTCCGCAATTACGTCACGCTGTTCACTGAATCCAGGCGAACGTCGTCTCTGCAAGACGTCTGCTGAGGCCTTTAGTATCATCAGTACCACAACATTACAAATCGATGCCTGTTGACTGATCTCCTTCGGACTAGGACCGAATGACTCACCTACGCTTTCAGCAACGTATCAAGTTTAAAGAGTAAATTTATCCTAAAAACCCAAATCTTGTGAACTGACTGTGGAATAAGAGCAATCAGAACCAATTTAACTCTCGTGCTGTGACATCACAACCACGACTAAACTGGCAGTCTGTCACGCTACGTCCAGTGTTCAGTCCTCAAGCCAGAGAGAGAGAACTTGTTCTCTGTTAAGCCGAAAGCTTTTCTTTGCACGTCATGGATTTCGTCAGTACTTAAAGAACAACTGCGTGTTTTATTGAAAGGGAGCATAATTAGTGCTGTTTAATTGGATTGCTTTAATTGTAATTGTTTAATTGTTTTTAATCTCCTTCTCACGCTCTTGTTTTCTGTCTGGTTCCAGGTGTGCAGGGCTCTGCAGGAGGACCAGGTTCTGAGGGAGCTGTACAGCCAAGTGGCGTTGTCGTGTTTGGTGGCGCTGGGCGCGGACGCTGCGGTGCCCAGCCCCAGCCTGCTGTTCAGGGTTTACTGCGGCGACGCCCCGTGGCCCGACGGGCTCGACTGGCTCCGAGCCAATAAAGAGCTGCATCAGCTCACCCTCGGGGCTTTTAGGTAACCTTAGCAACACCCACCGCATCATTTACAGGTTGATTTCACCAACAACGGAAATCAAGAACTACAAACCCTCGCGAAACCTTTTATTTATTTTTTTAATGGCTTATTTGTTGTTTCCCCTGAACCAAAACAGTAATATAGCTATATTAAAGATAAGGGGCAGAATATTTATAAATCCTCTGCATTCTTAACGAGTTTTACTATTTAGGGATGCTTTTATGCCATTTTAACCGTTTTTTGGGAAATCTCTGTTAAACCGAAATTCAGGAACATTCCTTCTTACTAAGAAATCCTGATTTGTGAAAAAGACCTTTAGAATTATTTTAAGTTAAACAACTATAACAACTCTAATCCAAAGAACAGCAAATATTGTGACTAAAAATACAGTAAAACTGTACGTTAATAACGTTTGTATGGACAGAGACGGTATGTGTAGCCATTGTTGTTGTTGTTTACTCATGATTTCACTTTATTTTTAGTTCTAAACATTTGCGTGTATGACATTCCTTTGAGAGGGCGCTGGTTGTTGAGTCATACAGGCATCGATATGGTGTACATGTCCAGTATCACTCAAATATGTTGTATAAACCAAGCCGAGTACTTCTTTACTGTTCAGTGATGCTCTTCGACCGTTTCATTCATTTCTTGTGCATAACAGTAATACGTAAACTTATTTTACGGTTTATTTAGAGTTACTTCGCCAGTTTGAGCTTCTGTAGAGACTGTAGGAGAGTCTCGAATTAATCTGTGGCTGTTTATTTTGTGTTACAGTGTTTCTGACTGTGTGTGCGTCTGTGTAGGTACAGTGTGAAGCTGTTGATCGACCAGGCGTCTCTGGGTCCGGTGGAGAGTCTGGAGGAGCTCTACACGACTCTACAGGATTACCATGACAACTGGTTTATCGGCCTGACGACGGAGCGCGGCTGGCATGACGGCGTTCTTCAGGAGAAACCTTTCCTCTTCTCTCTCGGACAGGATCTCACAATGGTAACCGTTAAAGTTCAGCGATGTTAATCTTGGGCCATTTTCACACCAGACGCGGTGACTGCAGCGTGTAGACCGCAGCTTATAGACTGCAGCCTATAGACTGCAGCTTATAGACAGCAGCGTGTAGACTGCATCCTATAGACCGCAGTGTGCAGACTGCAGTGTGTAGACTGCAGCCTATAGACCGCAGTGTGTAGACAGCAGCCTATAGACAGCAGCCTATAGACCGCAGCTTATAGACAGCAGCGTGTAGACAGCAGCCTGTAGACTGCATCCTATAAACCGCAGTGTGCAGACTGCAGTGTGTAGACTGCAGCCTATAGACCGCAGTGTGTAGACCGCAGCTTATTGACCGCAGCCTATAGACCGCAGCGTGTAGACCGCAGCGTGTAGACCGCAGCGTGTAGACCGCAGCGTTTAGACCGCAGCCTATAGACTGCAGGTCTATTTCAGACCTGTGCTGCCGGGAGTTTCCCTGCAGAAACAGTAAAGAAATCCGATGTTTGCGCTATAATATATGATCAAAATCAACATCTTACTGATGAAGATGTGATGACTGTAGTTTGGGTTGCAAAGGGGAGGAAAATTTCTGATAAATTTCCAGAAAATTAGCAATAAATTTCCATGGGAACTTTAGCTCACGAACTTTGGAAATATTCCAAAATGTAAACTTTTCATGGACATTTTGGGAAATTTATGGGAATATATTGGAATTAATAGGAAATGGTGGATAATTTAAAGGAACTATATCATACACTGTCATCAACGTACCGTTTTTTTGTCAACAGCAGCAACTATGACACGTAGAGGCAAGCAGACCTTTATAAAGTCTTTCATAAGTTCAATCGAAAAACAATCAAACGAACGCAACTCCTTGGCATGGGACGTGCTTCAGTAGATTTTTTACCAACTGTATGTAAATTTCTCACCTTTAGCTTCGAATATTTAAGTTTTATTCCCATTAATTCCAATTAATTCCCATAATTACCCATTAATTCCGAAGGTAAATTTCCCAACTTTGAAAAATCCCGGAATTTTGCTATAGTAGATAATTCACTCACATCCTTAGAGAAGCTCCTTCACCAAGTTTAAGGCCTCAGCAGACTCGAGGGTTGTGCGAAGAGGGTTGTCTCTCATTCTTTTTCCCTGCGTCCTTCTCTCATGTTCTCTCTACCAATCTACCTCATTCTTTTGTCCTCTTTTATCTCCTCCTCTCTCATTTCTCCCTCTCATCTGTCTCACGTTGTCCTCCTCTCCCTCTCTCTGTATGTGTAGGGTACGTATACGGGCCGGGTGCTGTCTCTGCAGGAGAACCTGATGCAGGTAGGTGTTCTGAATGAGGAGTGTGTTCGTGGTCAGTGGGCGAATCTGTCCTGGGAGCTGCTCTACGCCACCAACGACGACGAGGAGCGCTACAGTATCCAGGCTCATCCTGTAATGCTGAGGAACCTCACGGTGCAGGCGGCGGACCCCCCGCTGGGATACCCCATCTACTCCTCCCAACCCCTCCACCTCGCCTGCTTATGATGAACACCTACCCGCAGACTCCAACACGCCTTCACCACTTCCACGCCTGGCACACCTGGCACACCTGCCTACGGTACACAGATAAACCCCCATACAGTGTACGCTGCCTGTCAAAAGTTTGGGGACACCAGGTTTTCAGCAGTGTTTTTAATCACGATAAGCACGTTTTCTTCATCGGTTTGAAAGAACGTCGTTTAGTGGTGTTTCACCAAGACACTCCATTACCAGCTGTTATTTATTTATTTTTAGATCAACACATACTTGGTTTTCTTTTCAGTCACTTATTTATGTGGGTGTTCCACAAGCCTTAAAGGGGAAATCCACCTATTTTTCACATGTTCTTTATAATCCAGTGTGTGAGGTGTAAACAGAGAGATCCAGTGGGTTTGGTGTGAAACGGTTCAGACGTCTTTATAGTGGCGGTTATGGGAACCAGGCGTCGCCATGACTACAACACAGATATAGACACTTTATTTACCATCCAGAACCACCAGAGAACCCTGATCAATAGAACAGTAAATATTGTTATAACTAAAAATACATAAACTATACATTCATTTTATGGACATAGTTTGTATGTATTGCCATTATAACAGCTGAAGAGGTTTTATTTATTAACTCTGTTTATTTTTTTGTTATTTATTTTTTAGTTATCATAAATATTTACATGCATGTTATTGTATTATTATTATTATTATTATTATTATTATGTTATTGCAAGTTTTTGCAAACTGACCAAGAAAACAGGCTAATTTCTATTTGAGGGAGTGAGGCATGGTGTAAATGTCTAAAACCATTCAAATATATTTTTGAAACTAAGCAAAATATTTTATTTATTATTAAAAATAGACAAAATCCTTTGACTCATAGGCTGAGCGAGAAACAGTGAGCTAAACGTCTCATTTGACTCTAATATGTCATTAAGCCTTTCCAGCTGTTTCACGACGTACCTGTTTTAACACTCAAGGTTCCCTTTAAATGCGTTTCTTCGTAAAGCCAGGTGTCCTCAAACTTTTGGCATGCAGTGGCGGTCGCCTAAGCCAGGCGGTTCATCGCTGCGCCTTTAATTACTCGATCCAGTTCAGCCAGCGCAGCTCGGCCTGTCGCGCTGGTGTGACCTCTCGTCTGAGGGAAGAACGTGAATGTTTATACGCCGATTGGAGGAACATCAGAACGTACCATAACCCTGGAGCTCATCTACAGTCTGATGATGCTTCCCCGTCCACGATAAACCGAAACGGATCTGCGGGTCTTTCACAGCTGACGGACCCGTCGTGGACGTCCTGGACGTCTCGTCTCGATTGAGGACTCTCAAAGGCTTTTTTTATTACTGGAACTACTAAATAAATCGAAATGACACTCTGGTGCGTTTTGTGAAGCATCTCCGTGGAAAAAAGCAGCTCATCATTCAGAATCACGATAAAACACTAAAGGCCTGGAGGAATTCCCTCTTTTTCCACTGTTTTTGTGTCTTGTTTTAAGCCCTTGAAGCTCATTGCGATCTGCCAGCCCTGATGTAGCTTCACCCTAGACAATCTGTGACCCTCGCAGGGGAATTCCACCAACTTTTTAAAATTTCTGTGTAGCTCGGTGGTTGAGAGATAAGCAAAGTCATCCTGATGGGTTTGATGTGAAATTTGCAGACAAACTTACAGACTCAGATTTCTTTACAGTGCTGGTGATGGGAACCAGGAGTCCTGATGTCTACAATGCAAATATAGCCATTTTATTTACTACCCAAAATGTATTGGTGATGATGGGAAGAAATAATGATCGTTCTGAAATCTGGGTACTTTTTCTTTTTCTTTTTTTTTTTTAAATGCCCTTCATGTATCCCTCCATGATGAAAGGATTAAAAGAGCTTTTAGAGGGGGACGTCTGGTTCCCATCACCACCACTGTGACCAGTTCAGACTCTGTAAGTTTCTCTAGAACGGAGCGTTTCACACCAAACCGCTCTGAATGACTCTGATTACGTCATGTGCTTTTTAAATGCATAAAATAAATTTTAAATAAAATTTGAAAAATTGGTGGCGTTTATCACAGACAGTCGTTTATTCTGCACTTACAAAATAACAACAACCTGCTGACTCGAAACTCACTCATAATAGAAGCCAGTGGTTGCTGAATTCTGCAAAAAATATTTGAAGGAATGTTTTTGTTTACACACACTTAATAATCTGATAACTGCAGAAAATCAGATTTTGTCAGTGTCTGATCAACACGTTTATATTTGGTAATCGGACGGTTACATAAGTCAGGCAGTAATCAGATTTCTGCTTTCCAACCAGCCAATAAACTCACAGAAGACGCGACGTAAATATAACGTAAAGCTCAAACTTCACGCTGTGTGTCAAGCATGTGTTTGGTTTCAGCGCCGCTCCAAAAGTGTTTGCTGCGTCTCGCGGCGACGCTGCTCGCTTATTTCCGGTGCCGCCGTCTGTTTTCACACGTGCTCAGACTGAGAAATCTGAAAGAAATCAGAGTAAGAGCTCACAGCACTGAGAAATCTGATTACTGAGCTCAAATCCAGCCTCTTCATCAGATCTCTTAACCTTACTCTGACCTGAGAAATCAGAGTGAGCTGTTTACACGACAGTTTGAATAAACGTCTGAGTGCATGTAAACACACTCATTGTTGGTAGTAATCAGGCAGGTTGATTGTCAGATCACAGCTGTTGAATTCGCTGAATGTTTAAGCTCTGAGAACAGGCCTGTGAAGGGCTGAGAGTTGCTCACTTAAAGTAGGTGCTGTTGAGTAAATTTGATATTTATATGGTATATTCAGTCTAACGAGAAACTGTAGAACGGACTCGGTTTATATCACAATACCTACATTTAGAGTCGGTTATTCATTCAGTCTAACGAGAAACTGTAGAACGGACTCGGTTTATATCACAATACCTACATTTAGAGTCGGTTATTCATTCAGTCTAATGAGAAACTGTAGAACGGACTCGGTTTATATCACAATACCTACATTTAGAGTCGGTTATTCATTCAGTCTAACGAGAAACTGTAGAACGGACTCGGTTTATATCACAATACCTACATTTAGAGTCGGTTATTCATTCAGTCTAACGAGAAACTGTAGAACGGACTCGGTTTATATCACAATACCTACATTTAGAGTCGGTTATTCATTCAGTCTAATGAGAAACTGTAGAACGGACTCGGTTTATATCACAATACCTACATTTAGAGTCGGTTATTCATTCAGCCTAACGAGAAACTGTAGAACGGACTCGGTTTATATCACAATACCTACATTTAGAGTCGGTTATTCATTCAGTCTAACGAGAAACTGTAGAACGGACTCGGTTTATATCACAATACCTACATTTAGAGTCGGTTATTCATTCAGTCTAACGAGAAACTGTAGAACGGACTCGGTTTATATCACAATACCTACATTTAGAGTCGGTTATTCATTCAGTCTAATGAGAAACTGTAGAACGGACTCGGTTTATATCACAATACCTACATTTAGAGTCGGTTATTCATTCAGCCTAATGAGAAACTGTAGAACGGATTCGGTTTATATCACAATACCTACATTTAGAGTCGGTTATTCATTCAGCTTAATGAGAAACTGTAGAACGGACTCGGTTTATATCACAATACCTACATTTAGAGCCGGTTATTCATTCAGCCTAATGAGAAACTGTAGAACGGACTCGGTTTATATCACAATACCTACATTTAGAGTCGGTTATTCATTCAGTCTAATGAGAAACTGTAGAACGGACTCGGTTTATATCACAATACCTACATTTAGAGCCGGTTATTCATTCAGTCTAATGAGAAACTGTAGAACGGACTCGGTTTATATCACAATACCTACACTTAGAGCCGGTTATTCATTCAGTCTAATGAGAAACTGTAGAACGGACTCGGTTTATATCACAATACCTACATTTAGAGTCGGTTATTCATTCAGCCTAATGAGAAACTGTAGAACGGACTCGGTTTATATCACAATACCTACATTTAGAGTCGGTTATTCATTCAGCCTAATGAGAAACTGTAGAACGGACTCGGTTTATATCACAATACCTACATTTAGAGTCGGTTATTCATTCAGTCTAATGAGAAACTGTAGAACGGACTCGGTTTATATCACAATACCTACATTTAGAGTCGGTTATTCATTCAGTCTAACGAGAAACTGTAGAACGGACTCGGTTTATATCACAATACCTACATTTAGAGTCGGTTATTCATTCAGTCTAACGAGAAACTGTAGAACGGACTCGGTTTATATCACAATACCTACATTTAGAGTCGGTTATTCATTCAGTCTAATGAGAAACTGTAGAACGGACTCGGTTTATATCACAATACCTACATTTAGAGTCGGTTATTCATTCAGTCTAATGAGAAACTGTAGAACGGACTCGGTTTATATCACAATACCTACATTTAGAGTCGGTTATTCATTCAGCCTAATGAGAAACTGTAGAACGGACTCGGTTTATATCACAATACCTACATTTAGAGTCGGTTATTCATTCAGTCTAATGAGAAACTGTAGAACGGACTCGGTTTATATCACAATACCTACATTTAGAGTCGGTTATTCATTCAGTCTAATGAGAAACTGTAGAACGGACTCGGTTTATATCACAATACCTACATTTAGAGTCGGTTATTCATTCAGCCGAATGAGAAACTGTAGAACGGACTCGGTTTATATCACAATACCTACATTTAGAGCCGGTTATTCATTCAGCCGAATGAGAAACTGTAGAACGGACTCGGTTTATATCACAATACCTACATTTAGAGTCGGTTATTCATTCAGCCTAATGAGAAACTGTAGAACGGACTCGGTTTATATCACAATACCTACATTTAGAGTCGGTTATTCATTCAGTCTAATGAGAAACTGTAGAACGGATTCGGTTTATATCACAATACCTACATTTAGAGTCGGTTATTCATTCAGCCTAATGAGAAACTGTAGAACGGACTCGGATTATATCACAATACCTACATTTAGAGTCGGTTATTCATTCAGCCTAATGAGAAACTGTAGAACGGACTCGGTTTATATCACAATACCTACATTTAGAGTCGGTTATTCATTCAGTCTAATGAGAAACTGTAGAACGGACTCGGTTTATATCACAATACCTACATTTAGAGTCGGTTATTCATTCAGTCTAATGAGAAACTGTAGAACGGACTCGGTTTATATCACAATACCTACATTTAGAGTCGGTTATTCATTCAGCCTAACGAGAAACTGTAGAACGGACTCGGTTTATATCACAATACCTACATTTAGAGTCGGTTATTCATTCAGCCTAACGAGAAACTGTAGAACGGACTCGGTTTATATCACAATACCTACATTTAGAGTCGGTTATTCATTCAGCCTAACGAGAAACTGTAGAACGGATTCGGTTTATATCACAATACCTACATTTAGAGTCGGTTATTCATTCAGTCTAATGAGAAACTGTAGAACGGACTCGGTTTATATCACAATACCTACATTTAGAGCCGGTTATTCATTCAGCCTAATGAGAAACTGTAGAACGGACTCGGTTTATATCACAATACCTACATTTAGAGTCGGTTATTCATTCAGTCTAATGAGAAACTGTAGAACGGACTCGGTTTATATCACAATACCTACATTTAGAGCCGGTTATTCATTCAGTCTAATGAGAAACTGTAGAACGGACTCGGTTTATATCACAATACCTACACTTAGAGCCGGTTATTCATTCAGTCTAATGAGAAACCGTAGAACGGACTCGGTTTATATCACAATACCTACATTTAGAGTCGGTTATTCATTCAGCCTAATGAGAAACCGTAGAACGGACTCGGTTTATATCACAATACCTACATTTAGAGTCGGTTATTCATTCAGTCTAACGAGAAACTGTAGAACGGACTCGGTTTATATCACAATACCTACATTTAGAGTCGGTTATTCATTTAGTCTAATGAGAAACTGTAGAACGGACTCGGTTTATATCACAATACCTACATTTAGAGTCGGTTATTCATTCAGTCTAATGAGAAACTGTAGAACGGACTCGGTTTATATCACAATACCTACATTTAGAGTCGGTTATTCATTCAGCCTAATGAGAAACTGTAGAACGGATTCGGTTTATATCACAATACCTACATTTAGAGTCGGTTATTCATTCAGCTTAATGAGAAACTGTAGAACGGACTCGGTTTATATCACAATACCTACATTTAGAGTCGGTTATTCATTCAGTCTAATGAGAAACTGTAGAACGGACTCGGTTTATATCACAATACCTACATTTAGAGCCGGTTATTCATTCAGTCTAATGAGAAACTGTAGAACGGACTCGGTTTATATCACAATACCTACACTTAGAGCCGGTTATTCATTCAGTCTAATGAGAAACTGTAGAACGGACTCGGTTTATATCACAATACCTACATTTAGAGTCGGTTATTCATTCAGCCTAATGAGAAACTGTAGAACGGACTCGGTTTATATCACAATACCTACATTTAGAGTCGGTTATTCATTCAGTCTAACGAGAAACTGTAGAACGGACTCGGTTTATATCACAATACCTACATTTAGAGCCGGTTATTCATTCAGTCTAACGAGAAACTGTAGAACAGACTCGGTTTATATCACAATACCTACATTTAGAGTCGGTTATTCATTCAGCCTAATGAGAAACTGTAGAACGGACTCGGTTTATATCACAATACCTACATTTAGAGTCGGTTATTCATTCAGTCTAACGAGAAACTGTAGAACGGACTCGGTTTATATCACAATACCTACATTTAGAGTCGGTTATTCATTCAGTCTAATGAGAAACTGTAGAACGGACTCGGTTTATATCACAATACCTACATTTAGAGTCGGTTATTCATTCAGTCTAATGAGAAATTGTAGAACGGACTCGGTTTATATCACAATACCTACATTTAGAGTCGGTTATTCATTCAGCCTAATGAGAAACTGTAGAACGGATTCGGTTTATATCACAATACCTACATTTAGAGTCGGTTATTCATTCAGCTTAATGAGAAACTGTAGAACGGACTCGGTTTATATCACAATACCTACATTTAGAGCCGGTTATTCATTCAGCCTAATGAGAAACTGTAGAACGGACTCGGTTTATATCACAATACCTACATTTAGAGTCGGTTATTCATTCAGTCTAATGAGAAACTGTAGAACGGACTCGGTTTATATCACAATACCTACATTTAGAGCCGGTTATTCATTCAGTCTAATGAGAAACTGTAGAACGGACTCGGTTTATATCACAATACCTACACTTAGAGCCGGTTATTCATTCAGTCTAATGAGAAACTGTAGAACGGACTCGGTTTATATCACAATACCTACATTTAGAGTCGGTTATTCATTCAGCCTAATGAGAAACTGTAGAACGGACTCGGTTTATATCACAATACCTACATTTAGAGTCGGTTATTCATTCAGTCTAATGAGAAACTGTAGAACGGACTCGGTTTATATCACAATACCTACATTTAGAGCCGGTTATTCATTCAGTCTAATGAGAAACTGTAGAACGGACTCGGTTTATATCACAATACCTACACTTAGAGCCGGTTATTCATTCAGTCTAATGAGAAACTGTAGAACGGACTCGGTTTATATCACAATACCTACATTTAGAGTCGGTTATTCATTCAGCCTAACGAGAAACCGTAGAACAGACTCGGTTTATATCACAATACCTACATTTAGAGTCGGTTATTCATTTAGTCTAATGAGAAACTGTAGAACGGACTCGGTTTATATCACAATACCTACATTTAGAGTCGGTTATTCATTTAGTCTAATGAGAAACTGTAGAACGGACTCGGTTTATATCACAATACCTACATTTAGAGTCGGTTATTCATTCAGTCTAATGAGAAACTGTAGAACGGACTCGGTTTATATCACAATACCTACATTTAGAGTCGGTTATTCATTCAGCCTAATGAGAAACTGTAGAACGGATTCGGTTTATATCACAATACCTACATTTAGAGTCGGTTATTCATTCAGCTTAATGAGAAACTGTAGAACGGACTCGGTTTATATCACAATACCTACATTTAGAGCCGGTTATTCATTCAGCCTAATGAGAAACTGTAGAACGGACTCGGTTTATATCACAATACCTACATTTAGAGCCGGTTATTCATTCAGTCTAATGAGAAACTGTAGAACGGACTCGGTTTATATCACAATACCTACACTTAGAGCCGGTTATTCATTCAGTCTAATGAGAAACTGTAGAACGGACTCGGTTTATATCACAATACCTACATTTAGAGTCGGTTATTCATTCAGCCTAATGAGAAACTGTAGAACGGACTCGGTTTATATCACAATACCTACATTTAGAGTCGGTTATTCATTCAGTCTAATGAGAAACTGTAGAACGGACTCGGTTTATATCACAATACCTACATTTAGAGTCGGTTATTCATTCAGTCTAACGAGAAACTGTAGAACGGACTCGGTTTATATCACAATACCTACATTTAGAGTCGGTTATTCATTCAGTCTAACGAGAAACTGTAGAACGGACTCGGTTTATATCACAATACCTACATTTAGAGTCGGTTATTCATTCAGTCTAATGAGAAACTGTAGAACGGATTCGGTTTATATCACAATACCTACATTTAGAGTCGGTTATTCATTCAGTCTAATGAGAAACTGTAGAACGGACTCGGTTTATATCACAATACCTACATTTAGAGTCGGTTATTCATTCAGCCTAATGAGAAACTGTAGAACGGACTCGGTTTATATCACAATACCTACATTTAGAGTCGGTTATTCATTCAGTCTAATGAGAAACTGTAGAACGGACTCGGTTTATATCACAATACCTACATTTAGAGTCGGTTATTCATTCAGTCTAATGAGAAACTGTAGAACGGACTCGGTTTATATCACAATACCTACATTTAGAGTCGGTTATTCATTCAGCCGAATGAGAAACTGTAGAACGGACTCGGTTTATATCACAATACCTACATTTAGAGCCGGTTATTCATTCAGCCGAATGAGAAACTGTAGAACGGACTCGGTTTATATCACAATACGTACATTTAGAGCCGGTTATTCATTCAGCCGAATGAGAAACTGTAGAACGGACTCGGTTTATATCACAATACGTACATTTAGAGCCGGTTATTCATTCAGCCTAATGAGAAACTGTAGAACGGATTCGGTTTATATCACAATACCTACATTTAGAGTCGGTTATTCATTCAGTCTAATGAGAAACTGTAGAACGGATTCGGTTTATATCACAATACCTACATTTAGAGTCGGTTATTCATTCAGCCTAATGAGAAACTGTAGAACGGACTCGGATTATATCACAATACCTACATTTAGAGTCGGTTATTCATTCAGTCTAATGAGAAACTGTAGAACGGACTCGGTTTATATCACAATACCTACATTTAGAGTCGGTTATTCATTCAGTCTAATGAGAAACTGTAGAACGGACTCGGTTTATATCACAATACCTACATTTAGAGTCGGTTATTCATTCAGTCTAATGAGAAACTGTAGAACGGACTCGGTTTATATCACAATACCTACATTTAGAGTCGGTTATTCATTCAGCCTAATGAGAAACTGTAGAACGGACTCGGTTTATATCACAATACCTACATTTAGAGTCGGTTATTCATTCAGTCTAATGAGAAACTGTAGAACGGACTCGGTTTATATCACAATACCTACATTTAGAGTCGGTTATTCATTCAGTCTAATGAGAAACTGTAGAACGGACTCGGTTTATATCACAATACCTACATTTAGAGTCGGTTATTCATTCAGTCTAATGAGAAACTGTAGAACGGACTCGGTTTATATCACAATACCTACATTTAGAGTCGGTTATTCATTCAGTCTAATGAGAAACTGTAGAACGGACTCGGTTTATATCACAATACCTACATTTAGAGTCGGTTATTCATTCAGCCTAATGAGAAACTGTAGAACGGACTCGGTTTATATCACAATACCTACATTTAGAGTCGGTTATTCATTCAGCCTAATGAGAAACTGTAGAACGGACTCGGTTTATATCACAATACCTACATTTAGAGTCGGTTATTCATTCAGCCTAATGAGAAACTGTAGAACGGACTCGGTTTATATCACAATACCTACATTTAGAGTCGGTTATTCATTCAGTCTAATGAGAAACTGTAGAACGGACTCGGTTTATATCACAATACCTACATTTAGAGTCGGTTATTCATTCAGCCTAATGAGAAACTGTAGAACGGACTCGGTTTATATCACAAAACCTACATTTAGAGTCGGTTATTCATTCAGTCTAATGAGAAACTGTAGAACGGACTCGGTTTATATCACAATACCTACATTTAGAGTCGGTTATTCATTCAGTCTAATGAGAAACTGTAGAACAGACTCGGTTTATATCACAATACCTACATTTAGAGTCGGTTATTCATTCAGTCTAATGAGAAACTGTAGAACGGACTCGGTTTATATCACAATACCTACATTTAGAGTCGGTTATTCATTCAGTCTAATGAGAAACTGTAGAACGGACTCGGTTTATATCACAATACCTACATTTAGAGCCGGTTATTCATTCAGTCTAATGAGAAACTGTAGAACGGACTCGGTTTATATCACAATACCTACATTTAGAGTCGGTTATTCATTCAGTCTAATGAGAAACTGTAGAACGGACTCGGTTTATATCACAATACCTACATTTAGAGCCGGTTATTCATTCAGTCTAATGAGAAACTGTAGAACGGACTCGGTTTATATCACAATACCTACATTTAGAGTCGGTTATTCATTCAGTCTAATGAGAAACTGTAGAACGGACTCGGTTTATATCACAATACCTACATTTAGAGTCGGTTATTCATTCAGCCTAATGAGAAACTGTAGAACGGACTCGAACGCACAGTGAAATGGTTCTTCAGATTGATGGAGAATGTGCTGTACGTGGTTCTATATAGAACCTTTTTGAAAATGGTTCTTCTTACCCTTTTCCAAACGGTTCTATATAGAACCATCTACAGCACGTTCTCCATTCATGATGCATGAATCATGCTGAGGGTTCTTCAGTGGTTCTATATAGGACTATTTTCTTGACTGAGGAATCCTTGAAGAACTGTGTTTTTTGAGCGTGTAGAGCTTTTAACACAAATGACTTAAAAACCCTAAAATTGGTTCCTGTTCCCGGCCCAGCGCTCCTGTTCAAACTGCAGTGCTTCCCGGAAACTTCACAGGCTGTTAGAAAGTGGCTAATTTCATGAGGAAAAAGTCCAGAACGGAGAAACTTCAGTACAGATACACCAAAAATACTAAAGTACAGAAACTCATTACATTTACTCAGTTACTCAGTTACTGTCCTCCACTGTCGACGAGTCAGATAAACTGTAAAAACACCAGGGTTTCTAATATGGGCAGGACACCAGCTACAGAGCAGCAGTCGTGTATGATCGTGTTATAAAAGGTCTGACTCTGCCGTCCAGCGTAGTGATGAAGATGAAGATCCAAACGAAGATGCGATTTTATCCAACAAACTACATCTGATCTCAGGGTCAGTGAAGAAAAAGGTTTGGACGCCGGACACTGGTGCTTAGAAGTACAACAACGTTTGTAGCTTTAGTCACATTTTCATTTTAATTTGTTAAATTAAATATCATAGCAGTGTCTTTTATTCACACAGAGAAATTTTCTGTAAGACAAATCAGTTCAGCTTTACACGGCTACATCCTGACCCTCTGACCCTCTTTAAACAAGCAGGACGAGGTCAAAGCTGGCCGAGGTGACTGTCAGTGCAAAAACAGACTAATGCCCTTATGATGCCCAGCGGTAGTGAAGTCTGCTGTTTCTTTCCCTTCGTTCAAAAAGCGTCACACATTTACCTCAATAAAGAGCAAACTGGAATCAGACACAGAGGATTGTGGGAAATGTTGTTTATCGAGATAAACGTGCGGCGCTGACATTAATTCTGCTGCATTATGTGATTATATGATCATCAAGGTAGGTGTTACCCACTACACTAACCCACCACCATCATACGTTCTCCATCAGTCTGAAGAACCAATTAAAACAGGGCATTTATTTACAATTGTGAACAATATTTCACCGCAGGGCCCGTCACGTCCAGCTTCGGAGCAGCTCAACTACACGAGCTTTTGGTGACCAGCGCGGTTTCTCAGGTGGTCTTGGCCTTCATCTTGGTGAAGTACGCAGAATCTGCATCCTATAAACAAACAAACAAACAAAAAAAACAAAATAAATTAGAGGAGTTTTACAAAAGCCCGGTGCCAACTGCCTCGCCTCCAGTCTCGCCTCCAGCCACGTGGAGATGTTCAGTTGTTTAGTGTCTGTAATAGACTTGATTATGTGGTTTCTGACTCTGTATAACTGTTTTCTAGGGGTGGGACTTTCTACAATACAGGGTGATTAAACAAGATCATCTGATTTCAAAATGATTTACTTCACTTCATTCCAGATTAACACACTAAACTAAACGGTTTAAATGAGCATAAATTTTATTATGTAGTTCTACAAGGTCTCAGTCTGAACCTCCTCCAGCTGGACGGACGACATCAACACCACAGTCAAACTCATCCCAGACTGGACTGAGCGTGTCGGGTGTCGCTGCTCTCACGGCTCTTTCAGTGGGATTTCGGAGATCATCCAGTGCTGTGGAACCAGCGCCGAACGCTCTGAGCTGCTGGAGCTTCACTGCTGATGAAAATCCCGCTGCTCAGTTCTGACGGATTCACTCTTATTGACGTGGAGAACGCAGAACGTTCTGCTCAGGGGTCTCAGCTCCTCTCAGACTGAAGGAGCCGGTCAGAAACTCTGTGACCCCCTCTTACAGTTGGAGTGTGATTGGTTCCTCGACGCCTCACGGCTGTAAAAATATGACACTTTTAAATTGGACTCTTTTTGAATCACCCTGTACTACTGCAATATGATACGATTCCATTGTCATTTTTAAAGATTTGTGATTAGTATTGACGTGCAAATAATTCCTAACGTCAGTCAGTGTAATGAAGTCTCGCTGCAGCCTTTATACTGAGGCCAAAAAGAACCGCAAAGTAACGTCAGGTCTACATGAATATTTTCAGCAGACACGCTCATTTGTGAACATTTGAAACAGTCTCAAATGATCCCTGCTTGTCTGTTATTGTTATAGGGGTGTTTCTGATTCCTGCCTAAACAGGGACTGGAACCCTGTTCTCCGGTTAGCAGAGTGACCATGGTCACCACTACGCTATGAAGCTGTTTGATTTTTCCGTTCAGAAAGGCCGAAACTCTCGTCTCCGCAGTGCAGCGCCACCGTGCTGTTTGTACAGTGGCCAACAAAACCCGATTCACAGTGCAATGAAAACACTTTGCAAACTTGTAAACATGCTGCAAACACAGGAAACGCCTTCATCAGCAGGACTACAGAGCTACATCTCACAAGCGCACTGCAACAACAGAAAGCGGGCAGCTTCAGAAACGCTCCCGAGTGGTGCAACCATCCAAGCGCTGGCCGTGTCATCAGGAGATCGTGAGTTCGATCCCTGGCGATTCTACGGCCGTCCGTAGCCGGGAGTCCAAGAGAGCACAATTGGTCTCGCTCTCTTTGGGTGGGTGGGTGTATAGGATGTACCCCTGTTCATGGTTCTATATAGAACCACTGCCTTTACCAAAGAACCCTTGAAGCACCACTTTTTTAAGTGTTGCCTAAATCAACAAACATTTTTAAGTGTTAAAATTGTTTTGCTCAAAAGATTTCGGTGACTGTGTAGATCTGATTTCTTGCCGAACTGTCGGTCCGTGTTGTTAGAAACGCGTTGCAGGTTCTCACCAGACCAGCTTTGAAGTTCTGCACACGCTTGCTGCCCAGCTTGTTGGTCAGGTACCAGGCGAGGGTGGGCATGTACTGCCACACGTAGACAAACAGCAGGAACGGCTGGTGGCTGATCCACATCTCCTTCAACTGATTGGCCAGTCCAGCCACCATGAGCTGGACGCAGCGCTCAGTGGACATCTTGTGTGTCTGGTCACCAGCACTGGACAATGACTGTATGGAGAGGGACAGAAAAGAACACAGGTAAGCGCAGGTGCTTCTTTGGTTTTGGTTCTCTTGGGTTTTCAGACCGGATTATGTGGCTTCTGACACTGTATAACTCACTGGCTGTGTTTACAAATCCGATTAAATACATTCGGGTTACAGATTCAGACTGAGGTGTTTATACTTACTCTACTGAACACTCTGATGGAAAATTACAGTAATTAATTACAAGTAATTGGATCCAAAATCACACACATATGTAGAGAACCGCTCAGCGAACATCACGTGAGTCCAGTCAGAGTGAGATGAGCAGCAGTGAGCAGTGATTGTGTTTTTAACTGCTTTAAAATGACGTCAGACTCAGGAAAACGTCCTTCACACGTCCTTATTAAAGAAGGCCGAGAGGAAGACGTCGTGTTCTGAGACACATAAGCTGGACGTCCGTCCCACCGCCGTCTTTTAAAGATCAGAGCATGAACTTCGTCTCCTCTGCAGACCAGTTTCTGCTCCGCCGTGTTGAACGGTATAAACTCTCACTGTGACGCGACGCTCATGCAGAACGGACTTAAACTTTCCGATAGGGAATGTAATCGGATACAGGCGCTTACACGGATATTATTCTGCTATTTAATTGATTATTTACAGGATCACCAACCTCGATCATTTATTTAGCCACAGTACAAAACTGCAAAAGAAGTTTGTAGGAAGCAAACTTCAGATTCTGAACATGTCTTGGTTGATTGGCTATTTTGATATGTTGATTGACTACATGTGATATGTTTTAATAAGGTGGGCAGGAAACGTTAATCTGGTTTTTTGCTGAACGGTCAGTTTAAGAGGCCAGGGCTCTGCTCGATTAGGGCGTCTATGAGTTATTTTTGTGTTTCTCTGCTGAATGGCCTGTGTGCTGGTATGTTACCTTGTCTACGTGCTCAGTGAAGGCGTTCTGTACGATCTGGGAGACGACAGGTCCCGGGCAGATCATACTGATGGTTATTCCAGGGGAGCCGGTCAGTTCTGGCCGTAAAGCATTGAAGAAGCCCTTGAAGAGAAACACAGTTCACTAAACCAACAGGCAAAAGTTTGATGAGCTAAACTACTTTAGTAATTGAGGATGTTCTGTATGATAGAACCACCACCCTAATTATATGGACAACAACAGTCCTGTGGTCAGAAACTGGCTAATAATGAATGCTGATGAACTAAAGCACAAGGTGGGTGTTTCTAATAAAGTGGCCACTGAGTGGAAGCACAAGGCAAGTGTTTCTAATAAAGTGGCCAGTTAGTGGAAGCACAAGGTGGGTGTTTCTAATAAAGTGGCCACTGAGTGGAAGCACAAGGTGGGTGTTTCTAATAAAGTGGCCAGTGAGTGGAAGCACAAGGCAAGTGTTTCTAATAAAGTGGCCAGTTAGTGGAAGCACAAGGTGGGTGTTTCTAATAAAGTGGCCAGTTAGTGGAAGCACAAGGTGGGTGTTTCTAATAAAGTGGCCAGTGAGTGGAAGCACAAGGTGGGTGTTTCTAATAAAGCGGCCAGTTAGTGGAAGCACAAGGTGGGTGTTTCTAATAAAGTGGCCAGTGAGTGGAAGCACAAGGTAGGTGTTTCTAATAAAGTGGCCAGTGAGTGGAAGCACAAGGTGGGTGTTTCCAATAAAGCGGCCAGTGAGTGGAAGCACAAGGTGGGTGTTTCCAATAAAGCGGCCAGTGAGTGGAAGCACAAGGTGGGTGTTTCCAATAAAGCGGCCAGTGAGTGGTGAATGTGTCCATATTCTGTGAATCTCTAACCTGCAGGGCATGTTTGCTGGCTGAGTATCCGGTGGCCAGCGGAGTTCCAGCCAGCCCAGCAAGGCTGCTGACGGTTGCAATGATGCCGCTGCCCTGGCGGATCATGTGGGGCAGCACCTGTTTGGTGATGGAAACGGTGCCAAGGTAGTTGAGTTCCATCAGGCTCTGGTACACCTCCACATCCGTATCCACAAACAGGCCGCGCTGACTACGGCCGCCATTATTAACCAGCATGTCTATCTGCAATTTTTGCACAAAGCAGGATCAGGATGTTCATCAGGATTGAGCACCAAAAGCAGCGCACTGTCCATTTGTGACCTGACTGGACGGCAGGACGGAGATACAGACCTGCTTTATGAATTTCTAACCAGAAAGAAACTCACGTTGCCGAAGTAGCGCAAAGCAGCCTCGGTTTTCTCCGGGTGTGACGCCCGGTCCAGCAGATCGAGTGGAAGAACAAGAACATCCTTATCTTCTAGAGTGTAGCGCTCTGAAAGCAAGGAAAAGAGAAGTGGTGAACAACTCATACAGTCTAGATAGAAAAGCGCTGACCAATAGACGGGTATAAAGCCCCCAGCACTGGGCTGCGGAGCAGTGGAGCTGTGTGCTCTGGGGTGATGGAGCTCCATCCAGTACCGTTGGGATGAGTTGGAGTGACCCAGAACTGACCATCCAACACCAGTACCTGACCTCACTAATGCTCAATCAAATCCTCTCAGCAATGTTCAACATCTAGTGTAGAGCCTTCCCAGTAGAGTAGAGGCTGTTACTGCAGCACAGAGGGACAAACTGAGCGTCAAACTACATCTGGTTGTAAATGTATGTTTAGCTCCACCCACACAGTCTGGCTGGTTGCTAAGCAGCAACCGTGGTTACTTCACTATAAGCTGCTGGAACTACTATTTTGGTGGAATAAACGTCAATATGAAGACTTTATTTTTACCTAGTATTGTTTGTGAAGCAGGAGAACTCTTTGTGGTGCGTTACATTGACGACAATGACTTCTGACTCGTAGCTCATTGAAACAAGTGGAAAGTGCAGACTAAAGACGTTCAAAGCACACCACACACACACACACACACACACACACACACACACATATATATATATATATATATATATATATATATATATATATATATATATATATATATATATATATATATATACACACAGTACTGTGCGAAAGTCTTAGGCACCCAACACACATTTTCAAAATCTATTTATTTGTGTAGTTTGTTTATCTGCTGAGAAAAGCGTTA
This sequence comes from Pygocentrus nattereri, assembly GCF_015220715.1. Classification (NCBI taxonomy): domain Eukaryota; kingdom Metazoa; phylum Chordata; class Actinopteri; order Characiformes; family Serrasalmidae; genus Pygocentrus; species Pygocentrus nattereri. Next base: position 1,568,996 of record NC_051215.1, read on the forward strand.
ATATTTGAATAAACTAAATGTATAGGATATTAATTAATAATGATCATTTTATATATATATATATATATATATATATATATATATATATATATATATATATATATATAAAATAAACAGTGATGTTCTGGATGTTGGTGTGTGTGTTGACCCATCTCCAAGCCGCTCCTCGAGGAAGTCCAGTATTATATGTAGTTATAAAGCAGCTCCTGGTTTGACCAATCAGTGCTCAGTAAATTGAGCTCATGATGTCATTGATGATATTAACGAGTCTCTGTGGCGGCTGTGAAGGTGTCCAGGAAAAATATGGACCCTAGAAATTCTTGTTTCTGTTTATTTGAATTATGAATACGACTTTATTCTAATGTATATTGTGATAAACTCACTGCTGAGGTCAAAAGTCTAAACATTCGCTCAGACGCCTAAAACGTTCGCACAGCGCTGTGTATATGTGTACATTTATCTTGTGTTATAACTCCAGAACTCCCCTTTCCTTGTGTGCTTTCACCCCTCCCTCTCATTTAGGTCTCATTTGGTCTAATTTATTGTCATTTATATACGTCTCTTAGTTTTCATTAGGCTGGAAATGCATAACACTTGTTTATTTAACTTGTTTATTTTTATTTATTACTTTTTATATTACTCATTTATTTGTATACATGTTTATATATTTCATTTTTTGTCTTTTCTTTTGTGTTTCAGTTTAATTATTATTATTATTATAATTATTATTATAAGAAAATCCACCGTTACAAAGACGATTTTTTTTAAAAGGTCAAAAAATGATGTCTCCAAAGTCCGTGAGTAATCCCGTTAAATAATCGCGAGCTCTATATTGACCAAACTTATCGTGATTATGATTTCTGCCATAATCAAGCAGCCCTACTGTGTTGTGCTTCATTCAGACAGCAGCCTGGCCTGAAACGCCCTCTGTAGCTTCAGTGTGAATCGGCACACGTGTACATCATCAGAATTCAACATCGGCTGTTTTGGCTGCTTAGTGGACTTGTGAAACTTCAGCGGTGTTTACATACTGCAAGAAACTTTTATAAAAAATTTTTTTAAAAAGCAGGACAGTCCAGTTTTCCGTGATATGGGCCCTTTAAAGGCACAGGAACGAAGGCAGGCTGCTTGTTTCTTGAGGGATAGAGAAAATAAATGAATACTAATATTCTGTAAAGCATTAATATTGTATTACTGTACAGGCACCTAAACAGTTCTGCTTGACTCTCTCCAGCGCCGCCTCTCTGCGCGCAGACAGCACTAGCCGAGCTCCGGCGGCAGCGAGCTGATACGCCAGCTCCTCCCCGATTCCGCCCGACGCTCCGGTGATCCACACCACCTTCCCTCGCAGAGCCACATCTGCAAGCAGAGCAGGGCGAACATACGGCAGTTAAAACCTCAGGGAGCCCAAATGAACACCTGCCTGTACACGCCCAGCACGGCTGTATGCAAAAGTTTTGGCGCCCCTGGTCAAATTCCAGGGTGATTTTCTGAGTGTGAATAAGTGAACACGTCCTCTACGGTGAATACACAGATACTGGTCATTTACTGAATTTAACATAACAGAAACCATAAAACTAGATCTTGCGCAAAAGTTACGGTACAGGTTCTATTTTATGGTTTTTTTTCCCTGTATGACAAAAGTAGGAACTGTGTATTAAAATATGCAACAAAAAAAAAAACCCACCACATTTATTTGTTCTGTGTAAAAGGTGTTAATAAACAGAAACTGTGAATTGAGTCTTCTCATTTACTTCAAAACTGACTGAAGTTACTCAACTTCCCCAACACACCCACCTAACGTGCCCGAGAGGCCGAGTCGACTTTTACTCAGCGGAACAAAGTGCGCTCCGAGTGTGCAAGCGCAGAAATAAGGGCTGCTTTTGCAAGACATGGCATAACATTGCAGAGTCAACTTGCTGCTCGACGGAATAATGTAAACATATTATCTCTTTCACTTGCTCCCGTTTTTTTATTTCTGTTAAACTAACGTCCTGACAGAATGTCCGTTATGTCCTTTGTGTTGTCCGGCACTTTTCTGCCATAATATGTTAAATACACTATACTCCCAAAAGTCCTCACTCACCCATCCAAATCACTGAGTTCAGGTGTTCCAGTCACTTCCATGGCCACAGGTGTATAAAGCCGAGCCCCTAGTCCTGCAGACTGCTTCTACAGACATTAGTGAAAGAATGGGTCGCTCTCAGGAGCTCAGTGAATTCCAGCGTGGTGCCGTGATCGGACGCCACCTGTGCAGCAAGTCCAGTCGTGAAATTTCCTCACTACTAAATATTCCACAGTCCACTGTCAGTGGGATTATAACACAGTGGAAGCGATTGGGAACGACAGCAGCTCAGCCATGAAGTGGTCGGCCACGTAAAATGACAGAGCGGTCAGCGGATGCTGAGGGGCATAGTGAGCAGAGGTCACCGACTTTCTGCAGAGTCCATCACTACAGACCTCCAAACTTCATGTGGCCTTCAGATCAGCTCAAGAACAGCAGAGAGAGCTTGTCTGACTGCATTGTGCTGAGTGTAAAGTTTGGTGGAGGGGGGATCATGGTGTGGGGGTGTTTTTCAGGAGTTGGACTCGGCCCCTTAGTTCCAGTGAAAGGAGCTCTTAAAGCTTCAGCTCCAAGAGATTTTGGACAATTTCATGCTCCCAACTTTGTGGGAACAGTTTGGGGACGGCCCCTTCCTGTTCCAACATGACTGCACACCAGCGCACAAAGCAGGTCCATAAAGATGTGGATGAGCCAGTTTGGTGTGGAAGAACTTGACTGGCCTGCACAGAATCCTGACCTCAACCCCATAGAACACCTTTGGGCTGAATTAGAGTGGAGACTGTGAGCCAGACCTTCTCGTCCAACATCAGTGTCTGACCTCGCAAATGCGCTTCTGGAAGAACGGTCAGAAATTCCCATGAACACTCCTAACCCTTGTGGAAAGCCTTCCCAGAAGAGCTGAAGCTGTTATGGCTGCAAAGGGTGGGCCGACATCCTATTAAACCATATGGATTAAGAACGGGACGTCACTCAAGTTCAAATGCGTGTGAAGCAAGACGACCGAATACTTTTGGAAATATAGTGTATATTCAATATGTTACTGAAATGTCTATAGAAATCTTACATATTATTATTATTATTATTATTATTCTCAGCCCACTCTATACAGGCTTACTAACAAGTGAAACCTACTGAGTCAGAACTGCTCACAGTGGTGGTGATAGGAACCAGACGTCCCTCTAAAAGCTCCTACAGAAAGTTCCTACATGAACTGGTTCTGAATTCACTGCCTGATGACTGAGACGCTGTTTTATGAGAGCTTTGTTGGAGGGATACCTGAAAGGTGCTCTAAGGCAAAACAGGTTCACTGGTTGTTCTGGATAGTTAATAAAATGGCTATGTGTGGGTTGCAGTCACGGGAACCACGGGTTCCTACCACCACCACTGTAAAGAAATCGGAACCATTTCACACCAAACCGCTCTGACACATGCAGAAATTTAGAAAGTTCAGTGGGGTTCCCCTTTAAAGACTAAGCCTAATCCCGATCTGGGACACTTACTTCTGACACAGTGAACTTTAGCACAGACACAGAAGACGCCTGTTTTAGTTCCACAGCACTGTGAAGGTGTAGTGGGGGTCTTTACCTGGTTTAGTGCCGAAGGTTTTCGCCCACTGGAGTGTAAAATCACAATCAGCCCGAATAAAAAGCCCCAACAGCACCAGCACACACACTAGAGCGGCCCAGAACAGCACGCAGCACACGCCCTCTTCCATCGGCCTCTACACACACACACACACACACACCGATTAATCAATAATCAATAATCAGTAAAACACAGAAACTCAGAGAAGCGGTGTTACAGCTCAGCTCAGCTCAAACGCAACCCGAACCAGCTAAACCTCAACACGTGACCCACAAAACTCACGCCTGACAAATTAAAAGCCTTCCGAAATAAAAGTTCTACACTGATCAAGTCTATTTATCTCTACTGACGTCCATTGTTACACAAACAGGACCAATCAGTATTATTATTATTATTATTATTATTGTTATTATTATTGTTATTATATTATTATTATTATTTTTATGATTACACTTGTTGTTATTGCATTATTATTATTATAGTTCTTTACAATATATGTCAGTTATATAAGTGCTATTGATTATTCATTAGCAAATTATTATTATATTTGATTTTATAAATTGTTTCATTCATAATATTCATATTTTGGGATAATAACACTACGTTATCAATAATACAACATAATTATCATTAAAAAAGAAGACGAATGGGAAATATGGGTAAATAGGGAAAAACATAAATGTGCCGTAATGAATGGGTATGATGTCACTGTGAAGTGTGCAGTGCTGAATGGGGTGATGTAGCACTCTGATGAATGGTGTCATTGTGCACAGCACTCTGCTGGAAGGGAGGACGTCTTGGCGCTGCACTGAATTGGCTATGGTACGGAAGGATGTCAAGATCTTCACTCAACTGTGGACGACTTCACTGTGTGCAGCACTGTATTGAGTGGCATGATGTCACAGTGCTGGGCTAAATAGGCATGATGTCATAGCACTGCTATGAATGGAACAATGAGGGGTGTGATGTCACAGTGCTGCACTGGATGATGTCATAGAACGGCGTTTAACTTAATGATGGCTTCTAAATTAATTGGACCAAGTGTTCTGGGAGAAGTGCAGGGAAGTGGACGTCACAGAATGGGATGATGTCATAGAACATCACTGAATGCAATGATGTCATAGAACATCACCGAATGGGATCATGTCATAGAACATCATAGAATAGGATGATGTCATTGAACATCACCAAATGGGTTGATATCATGGAACATTATAGAACTGGATGACATAGAACATCACATGATGGGGTGATGTCATAGAACATCACAGAATGGGATGATGTCATTGAACGTCACCAAGTGGGTTGATATCATGGAACATTAAAGAGCTGGATAACATAGAACATCACATGATGGAATGATGTCATAGAACATCACATGATTGGATGATGTCATAGAACATCATAGAATGGGATGGTGTCATAGAACATCACAGAATAGTATGATGTCATTGAACCTCATAGAATGAGATAAAGTCACAGGACATCACAGAATGGGATGATGAAAAAGAACATCACTGAATGGGATGATGTCATAGAACATCACTGAATGCAATGATGTCATACAACATCACGGAATGGGATGATGTCATTGAACGTCACCAAGTGGGTTGATATCATGGAACATTAAAGAACTGGATAACATAGAACATCACATGATGGAATGATGTCATAGAACATCACATGATTGGATAATGTCATAGAACATTGTAGAATGGGATGATGCCATAGAACATCATAGAATGGGATGATGTCATTGAACATCATAGAATGGGATAAAGTCACAGGACATCACAGAATGGGATGATGAAAAAGGACATCACATGATGGGATGATGTCATAGAACATCACAGAATGGGATGATGTCATTGAACATCACAGAATGAGATGATGTCATAGAGCATCACATGATGGAATAATGTCATAGAACATCGTAGAATGGAATGATGTCATAGAACATCACAGAATGGGATGATGTCATTGAACATCATAGAATGGGATAAAGTCACAGGACATCACAGAATGGGATGATGAAAAAGGACATCACATGATGGGATGATGTCATAGAACATCACAGAATGGGATGATGTCATTGAACATCACAGAATGAGATGATGTCATAGAACATCACATGATGGGATAATGTCAGAACATCGTAGAATGGGATGATGTCATAGAACATCACAGAATGGGATGATGTCATTGAACATCATAGAATGAGATAAAGTCACAGGACATCACAGAATGGGATGATGAAAAAGAACATCACATGATGGGATGATGTCATAGAACATCACAGAATGGGATGATGTCATTGAACATCACATGATGGGATGATGTCATAGAACATCACAGAATGGGATGATGTCATAGAAAATCACCTAATGGGATGATGTCACAGAGCATCACAGAATGGGATGATGTCATAGAACATCAACATGATCAGATGATGTCATAGAACATTATCAAATGGGATAAAGTCACAGGATATCACAGAACGTAATGATGTCATTGAACATCACCTAATGGGATGATGTGTCATCGAACATCACAGAATGGGATGATGTCATTGAACATCACAGAATGGGATGATGTCATTGAACATCACAGAATGGAACATCACAGAACATCACATGATGGGATGATGTCACAGAACATTTTCAAATAGGATTATGTCATAGAACATGAGTGAATGGGAGGATGTCACAGCACATCGCCGAATGTGGTGATGTCATAGAACATCACCGAACCTGCGTTGCAGTGAGCGGCTGGCGCCGCAGTGAGAGGGGCTCGCCGATGACGTCATAGCGCCAGAACCCAAGTGGAGGGTGACGACATCGCTTCCAGTGCGCAAAAAAAAGGCCCCGAATGTACATCCGGGTCCTGGCGCTGCTGTTGTCGAGGGGTTGTTTGGTTGGTTTGGGGGGGGCAGAAACAGCCTCGGCCAGAGGCTTTAATTCAGATTCTGTTTTTTTTTAACAAACATCCAGCTCGCCTAATAAACTGCAGGATGCCTGCCCGGGTCAAGAGCGGGGTTGTCCGCAGTTTGACATACTGAGCACTGAACACACAGTTCAGGTTCTCCCTCCACAAACAAGCCCCGTGTGTGCTAGCGCCCCGTTTCTCTCTCTCTCTCTCTCTCTCTCCGCCTTTTCTCTCAGCCTCTCTCTCCCTCCCTCTGTCTTTTGGGATTTCAGGTAAGTGTCCTTCTTTCGCCCTCGTTTACCGATGGAATGCTCGACGCTCTGAGCCTTTTCGACGCTATGTGTGTTTGTTTTTGTGTGACCCAGGCTGGAGGAGGGAGGCCTGACCCGGGCTAACAGCGTTAGCCATTTGTTTACACGGATTTAACCCGTTAGCGTGAGCGCCTCTCGCTCGTACCGCGGTTTGGGGGTGTATCGGTGGCCCCTCTCCGCCTGGACTTCGTTATTTTGATACGAATTTACCTCAGAAAAACGTCTAAATGTGCCGCGGAGTCCGCGTTACACAGCCATCGAGCTTAGAAAGCGGCTGGAAACAGCTAGCGGCTATGCTATGCTACGCTAAACTACGCTAAGTTTTCGAATTTCCCCGTTCCACCTTAACTGCCGCGGCAGCTCCATTCCGGAGCCGGAGGTGCCAGAATGCAACTGCTGCGCCGTTTAAGGTGGAACGGGGAAATTCGAACAAGAAGCTGGCGAAATTCAGCTTGGTGTTTTTCTTCTTCAGAGTCTGAACGGTGGTGATATTTGCTGGCAGTTTCTCATGATTTGACACTAATTTTAAATCCAACTCTGTGAAGCAAACAACGAAGTAAATAACGTCAAATAAAATAAATAAGCTAAGCTAAGCTAGCTTTGCTGCATTACGTAATGCTGCTCGTTTCAGCTGGAGGAGGAAAATACAGATAAACAGAGGCGAACCTGCCGCCTTCGTTATGCTTTTCTTGGTTATCTTTGTCACTTTTACTCTACATATCTGCTCAAATCCATAAACTAAGCTACACTCTGTCATTCTGGGTAGCCTGAGGCTGAGCCTTAGATAACTACACGCTATTTGCATAATCAGTTCAGTGCAAAAGCTCCTGGAAAGCACTGCAGATGTATTTTTCTGGACCTGAGCACTTTGTCCAGACTGTATTCGCTCGGTGTTGGTTTTGTAGACTGGTTTGTGTGCAATTCTAGGCACCCGTTGCCTATTTTTAGTGCGGAGGAGTGTAAGCAGTGTGTTGCAGAGATAATCTTACTGCCATACAAGGAGGTCTCAGTCAGAGAGGGGGGTATTTCTGTCAAATGCTTGGTTACATAATTGGTTATTTCGTTTTCTTGCCCGATAGGCCTTCTGGTAAGGGGAGGGATTCATGCCAAATAAAAAAAAGATCACTACAGTGGAAAAACGTGAAACGTAACGCACACATTACACCACTTTTCCATTAGTGACCTGCAGAATATGTGACGAAGAGAAAGATGAACCCTCTAAAAATACTGTTTTTCACTTCGCTTGACCTCTTTAATGACAAATTACATGAAGACATATTGCTTTCCACTGTGCAGTGCCTAAAAACGGATTCGCTTAATTGAAATGCAGCCAAAACACTGCACACACGACACTACTTTTCCATGGGTGGCGTGTGGAATAAGCGCCATAGTGAAAAGCAAAACCCCTACTACGCTGTTTTCATGTCGCTTGAACTCATGGAAATATAACCACAATTGAACTACAATGCGCATATGACAGTACTGTTCCATAATGTCATGAGAAACAAACCCTGTATTACGTTGTTTTGACCTCTTTACTGAAAACAGTGCTTGCAGATTTGCAGCTAAAATATGGAATGCTGCACTGGTGTCAGACTTACACGCGGTCCACTTTGACATGTAATGAATGCAGGGCTATATTACTGTGCGCTTTAAACCGATTCTCCTCATTAAAATGCAACCATAGCAGTAACAGTGAAACACAAGGTATATATGACGTTACTTTTCCATACGTGACGTGCGGAGTACGAACCAAACGTTCACAGGACTAAACGTATCGGGTTCTCAACGTCTTTATTTAACGCTAGAGGCGGTTTTTCGAAAACCCTGTTCATTCTGGCCCATAGAGAAACAGAGCTCAGACCCGGAGTTCCTAATATGGGCATAAGAGCAGAATGACGACACGACGACTACAGTGGTCTATAACTTCAGAGTGAGTGGGCGGGGCTAAACGGTTGTCGGCTGAATGTGCTGTTTTTTTATGATGTTGTCTTTTGCTGCCGGGTCTCCACATGTCAGGGGTGTCCAGTCTGAACCTGCAGCCATGCTGAACCTCTGAGGACTTCATTCCAAGCAGGCAGGAGCTCACAGGATCACACTCGTTTGGTCGGTGACTCCCAGTCTTCAGCAGCAGATCACGTGAGCTCCTGTCCTAGTTGGACTGAAAGCTCACAGATATGATGGGACACCCCTGTCATGTGTGTACTGTATGGACTGGGGTGATAGCGGTGCACTTCGACAGTGTTGGGCAGTATGTTAACATTTGTAAATGTCGTAAAACTTTATGAAAATTTAGTAGAGAAGCACCAAAATAGCCGAAACCAAAGTTCAAGACACACCTGTACGAAAAATAAGAAGAATAATTTTGATTTATGCATTTGAGTAAATGTACTAAACATGAAAACCACAAAGTGATAAAGAGAAAAAACTTTTTTATTATTGATCATTTCTGCTTTCAAAATGTGAAGCTGAGCTGATTGAAATGAGAATATTTTACATTAACTTGTTCAAACTGTAGAGTTTGACACTTTGTTTGTGTCATTTTTGACCATTTTCAGTTTTGATGGCCAAAATTGTGCCTTACTATCATTATTATTACTATTATTATTATTATTGTTATTATTATTTACAATAAATAGCAAATGGATGGATGGATGGATTGATAAATAGCAAAATGATACTTTCAGCTTGAGACAGTCCTGAATATATAAAGTTGACTTGTTTTTTTTTTCTTCTGAAACCTGTTCCAGACTCCGCCAGGATGGGTGCGTTTCTGGACAAGCCAAAGATGGAGAAGCACAACGCCCACGGTGAGGGCAACGGGCTGCGTTTCGGCCTGAGCAGCATGCAGGGCTGGCGGGTGGAGATGGAGGACGCCCACACGGCTGTCATCGGCCTTCCGCACGGCCTGGAGCGGTGGTCCTTTTTCGCCGTTTACGACGGCCACGCGGGGTCGCAGGTGGCACGCTACTGCTGCGAGCATCTGCTGGAGCACATCACCAGCAACCCCGACTTCGGGGGCGGCGGCGGAGGGGGCGACGGCGGCACAGACGAAGACCCGAGCGTGGAGAGCGTGAAGTCGGGCATCCGCACGGGCTTCCTGCAGATCGACGACCACATGCGGCAGATTTCTGAGAAGAAGCACGGCGGCGCGGACCGGAGCGGCTCCACGGCGGTCGGCGTGATGATCTCGCCGCGCCACGTCTACTTCATCAACTGCGGAGACTCGCGCGGCCTGCTGAGCCGCGGGGGCGCCGTCCACTTCTTCACGCAGGACCACAAGCCCAGCAACCCACTGGAGAAGGAGCGCATCCAGAATGCCGGAGGGTCTGTCATGATCCAGCGCGTGAACGGCTCCCTGGCCGTCTCCAGGGCTCTGGGGGACTTTGACTACAAGTGCGTTCATGGTAAAGGTCCCACGGAGCAGCTGGTGTCGCCCGAGCCTGAGGTATACGCCATCGAGCGCTCGGACACGGAGGACGAGTTCATCGTGCTGGCCTGCGATGGGATCTGGGACGTGATGGCCAACGAGGAGCTCTGCGATTTCGTCCGCTCGCGACTCGAGGTGACCGACGACCTGGAAAGGGTCTGCAACGAAATCGTGGATACCTGCCTGTACAAGGTGAGGCGGGAGGGAGGGGAGCTGCACACTAGGGCTTCACGTTACACTGTCAGAATTGAAGGTTCTGTTCAGGAACATTCTTGGTTCCTTCAGGTACAAACAGTGTAAATGTTCCCTCAGAGGTTCTACAGTGGTTATAAGGTCTGATTGTGGAGCTTAAATCAGGTTCTCCAGGTGAAAAGTTGGTATTTGTTCCTTATCATAACCGAATGTTTTAGAACAGAGCAGTAGAGTAAAAGCCTGGAGGCGAGGCGAGGTGGGGTGTATGGAGTCAGTCCAGCTTAGAACAGATCATTTCAGTGGATTATGGTTCAGTTATGTTCCCTGACTAAAGGGACCGAGATGGAGCCCCGAGGGTCCCACCCCAGTGATGAGAGGAGAACTGACCCAGAGACAGTCTAGAACCTTTATTTCTGGGAGTGTAAAAGCTGCATTTACCACAACGCTGAGACACCACAGAGGTAGCATGGCAGCTGTGGAGGCGGGTGGGGGTGGGCGATAAGGCAAGAAATGACATCACAAGACTTGAAGACATTTTAATGATTCATAATATTTGACTTTTCAAAACAAGATCAAAAAACACACAAAACCCAGAACCAGTAGTGCCACATTTAAAAATACCACAGGAAACTATGAATATAACGACTTTATGATGCTCCCTTAGCATAAAAATATACAGTAATACTCAAAGTTTTTTTTGTTTTTCCATTAATGCTCATTTTAAACTTCACTGAGCTCCTTTTTAAATTACACTGTCAGTCATAGAAAACAACCATTTAACTAGGCAAAGAACCACTTGATCATTTTAACCCCTCGGGACCACCTTTGGTTCCAAACCACTCTTGGTCATGTTCTCCATAACGTTCATACTCCATAAGCTCCATTCAGAAGCTGGGCGTCGTGTGAGGCTGTAGCTCTTCTCTCCAGTCTAATAGACGGTGATGTCATTTTAAACCCTTATAATAAAAGAAGCTGAACTTTGTTTTTCTACTGAAAGTCGAGCCGTTTTTCCCCAAATCTGGGCTCTAAACTATAAACAGACGGCGTCTCTTCAGTGATCTGCTCTGGAAACATCACTTTTAGAGAACAACACAAAGAGCGACAGATTTTTGGCCTTCAGCAGTGAATCGTGAGCGTGTGGTGATGTGTGGAGATCATAAAACACACGTTCTGATCATCTGAGGAGCTTTTACAAAAAACTAAATAAATAAATAAAATAATACAATAAAAATTTACATTTATTTCAAGCAGTTACTGAATAATTTGCGTTACGTTTGGTCACGAAAATTCAGATAGACAAGCCAAAATATACCCAGGAGCATTAGAGGTTAATTCAGAATGGAAAACGTCAGATTTGGAGTGTTTTTGCTGCTCACTCTGATGCACAGACACACATCTGCATCACATGTGAGGAATAGGACCAGATTTGGGCCACATTTAACCTGCTGTGTGAAAAAAGCCTGAGACGTTTTCTGTTGAGCTACTAAAGTCTGTATAAATGTGTGTTCTGAGTTTGTCACGCCAGAGAAAGGTGTGTTATTAACCCCCCAGCCAAATTTGAATGATTTAAAAATTGTATTAAATTAAATTTGGCACAGCCTCTCTTGGACTGAAGTGACGCCGCCAGCAGCGCTTCAGCTGACAGACACACGGAATTTGCTCCGTCTAGCATCTTTATTGGACTTTACAGCAGCACGTTTGAGCCACCAGAGCCAGAATCCAGTCCAGTCCGGCTCCGGCATATCATCGTGCCATGAGAGTCGGGAGCCGTGTTACGGAAACGGCCTGTCTTTTTTTTTTTTCTTAACTTAAGACACAAATTTGGATTACAGAGTCAAATCTTGTCTTGCAGCATCTCATGTCAGGCCAGGAAATCTTAACCTACTCTATTGAAGTTGACAGTCCACTGTCATATCTGTTTCCTAGCAACCCTCCACACACACACACACACACACACACACACACACACACACAGCTGAAACGTAAACACACAATCAGAATAATTTTGTTAACCATACGGCTGAAAGAAAAAAAAAGGTCAGACAGAACTAAAGCACCATAAACCTGAAGTTCTGAATGCTGTGAGAGCGCCCCCTGCTGGTTATCGGAGTGCCCCCTGCTGTTTATCAGAGCGTCCCCGCTCCCCAGTTTCAGTCTCCATTTCCCAAACGCTTTAGTCGAACGCGCTGATGTTCCTCCTCCTAATAAACAGACACTCGTTCAGCTCCTCCTCGTTATTCACCTCCATCACTGTAACACTCCATCATCTGCATTAACTCAGGAAGGTGGTCAGAGGGGCGGTGGAGTTCGAGTCGGCAGCGTCTGAGATGTTTAAAACGCAGAGTTAGAAGAGAAAAACGTCTCCCAGTGAAAGCCGCGTTTTACAGTAGGAATAAACGGAGCTCATTATGCTGGTAGTGAACTACGCTGCCTGACTCAGCCGCCTCAGAACCAGAGAAACGGGCCTTAAACATCAGTCAGGACCCTGCTGGGGTTCATCCTGAAGTTAGGACAGGATTTAGGAGCTTTAGTCCGGTTAGGATGTTTGTGTGATGCTGCGAAAAAGCAAATCGAGCATTTTTCCCCCCCAAGCTGTTAAACTGTTTCTACTAAATTTGTGCTTTTACCAGACGTGAGTTTGCTTGTGCAGATACGATCAAGCCGAAACTGATGAGTATCAGAACCGTCTCTGAAAGTTGCGCGCTCTCGTTTTACGATCAGATATGACCGTATGCAGCTTTGATAAGGGCCAGTGTGATGCACCACAGCTAGCGATGCAGATAAACCCACCCCAACCGCCTCCATGAGGAAAGAAAAAACGAAATAAAAAGTCAGCAGTAAAGAGTTTCCCTCCCGCCTCGGACTAGGGCTGGGCGATATTGCCAGAAAAGTAGAGTCTCAATTATTTTCAAATTTAACGATTCTCGATTTATGATTTATTTATTTATTAACTTTTTCTTGTGTAATGCCATAGAAAAAAAAGGCACTTTCTTTTTTACACTTCAATAAAAAAAACTGTAGAAGTGTGATAATAGTGACAGCACCACTTATGAGTTATTAAATCGTGCGAATAGTGGCTACTTTTAAATATCATTTCAAGGGACTCAAACCGTGCCAGCACAGAATAGTGAGCAGCTTTCTTAAAGCTCACAAGCAATCCTCGCTCTAAATAACGTGCCAGGATGACCTCCTTACATCAAGAAAAGCGCAAAACCACAACGTTTTTTTACAGGTTCTACAGTTTCAGGCTTGAGAGACGCTCTGAGAGGTAACGGCGTTCCCAGCTGTGCCGAAAACTCATTTTCTTCACGTTGTTTCACTCGTTGCTCCTGTTCCTCTGGGCGTTTGTGTCGTAAGTTCCTCACCACCTGAGCTGATGTTTCCACCTTTCTTTGGTACGAGCTCACTCCCCTGTGAAGCGCTGCCGCCTCCGTTTTCGGGTGTTGGTGTTTTTTTTTCCGTGACCTGTGAGAGAGAAAAAAAAAAAAAAAAAAAATTATTTTTAAATTAAAATGTGTGTGTTTTTTTTTTTTTTTTAGGTATTTCAATTAAAATATAAGCAATGTAAACTTGTACAATCTCAGTTGTAACATTTCTAACATCATGGGAAAAGCGTTCATTCGAATTGACCGACTTGATCAGACACACAGATCAGATGGGACAGGCCAGCAGATGCAGGGATAACGGACAGAGTCTTAACCCCGTGTGCACGATGCCGGTGATACAGTTGCTCAGGGTCACTTCCACTGGTCGCTGGCAGGCGTTTCGAGGCGGACGGCGAGTTCATTTGGATGGTGTGGTCATGTTACCTACACTTCCTCGAGCACCTGGCCAGCTTAGGCTGCTTTTATATCTAAAATCACTACAAGACAAAAACATTTCTATGTGGAGATCAAAATGAACACAACAAATTCAGAATATTTCACTTCGCAGTGCTTTCTCTTCCTATTTATACGACATATGACGCAGAAATGCTTAAGATATTGATCCATTTTGCTCACTTTAGCACTTTAGTGACCTGCATTTGTCTCACAAAAGCAAATTCTCGAGTGTTTCGTCATCTGTGAAATCCATAACGTCCAATGTCCTGGTCATCTGCACATCAGGAGATGTTTGCTGCTTCCACACCTCATTCTGTAGCGTTTATGAGTGTTTTAATTCATTAACTCAGCAAAGCCTAAATGAGGATGGTGTGCTTGTGCTTCTGGGACTGATCATGTGTCTGGTTTCCGAATAGAAAATTAAAATCTAAATTAAAATTAAAAATCCAAACTGCTGCAAATGGTGTCAAAACGGGCATCTCTCACGGCCCTCGTAGATGATGCATATGGACTCGCATACATCCTGGCCTTTATTTTCCCTCCTGGGACAATAGAAATGGGATAACAAAGCAATGGCATAGCAACACCTTAGCAACCCCCTGAGATAGCGTAGCAGTCACTTAACAACACCTTAGGAGCCACCTGGGATACCATAGCAATCCCTTAGCAACATCTTAGCAACCACCTGGGATACCATAGCAATCCCTTAGCAACATCTTAGCAACCACCTGGGATACCATAGCAATCCCTCAGCAACATCTTAGCAAGCACCTGGGTTACCATAGCAATCGCTAAGTAACACCTTAGCAACAACATGGAATAACACCTTGGAAACCATCTGGGATTCCATAGCAGTTGCTTAGCAACACCTTAGCAACCACCTGGGAGAAAATAACAATATACTAATATTACTATTCTTTATTTCTTATGGTTAATATTTTCAGCTGTAGGGATATGACACACCCTCGATAAGTCACAGTAATGAAAAACAGTATTGGTGTTAATAAAATCCTTAAGACAGAGAGAGAGACACAGACAGAGAGAGAGAGAGAGAGAGAGAGAGAGACACAGACAGAGAGAGAGAGAGAGAGAGACACAGACAGAGAGAGAGAGAGAGAGAGAGAGAGAGAGAGACACACAGACAGAGAGAGAGAGAGACAGAGAGAGAGAGAGACAGAGACAGAGAGAGAGAGACACACACAGACAGAGAGAGAGAGACACACAGAGAGAGAGAGAGAGACACACACACACACAGAGAGAGAGAGAGAGAGAGAGAGACACACACACAGAGAGAGAGAGAGAGACACACACACAGAGAGAGAGAGACAGAGACACACACAGAGAGAGAGACACACAGAGAGAGAGACACACACACACACACAGACCCACACAGAGAGAGAGAGAGACACACACACAGACACACACACACACACACAGAGAGACACACACACAGAGAGAGAGACACACAGAGACACACACAGAGGCAGAGAAAGAGAAACACACACAGTGATGGAGGCAGAGAGAGAGACACAGACACAGAGAGAGAGACAGACAGACAGACAGACAGACTGACTGACTGACCCAGACAGACAGACAGACAATCATTCCTTTATTACCTCCCATATCACATCCAGCATCCTCCACTGATATCAGCCAGTACAGATAATGCCATCTCTACACATGAACAAATAAGCTTAGAGATCCAGTTTCCTTTGGGAACGATGGAATAATTATTTCCGGTGTGTCTTAGTGCAGGAATGTGTGGGCGACTCTGTGCATACTGATGATGAGCCTTAAATGGAATGTAATGCTAATATTTCTCTCTCTTTCTCTTGTGTTGCTTCAGGGAAGCAGAGACAACATGAGCGTCGTGTTGGTGTGTTTTGGCGGAGCACCGAAGGTTTCGCCGGACGCTGTGAAGAGGGAGGCGGAACTGGACAAATATCTGGAGAGCCGTGTGGAGGGTAGGAATGTGCTTAATCGATCACTTGTTTAGTCAAAGTCTAAAGGAATCCTCCAGCGAAGGCTTCAGCGATTACATGAATGTCAGTTTGAACCAACAATTAGGGATTTGCCTGACCAGGTCCCACCCACAAACATGTTTTCTCAATGCTTCTGTTTGTAGTATTGACAAAAATCCCATTCAACATAAAAAAACTGTAGAAACTGTAGAACGGACTCGGTTTATATCACAATACCTACATTTAGAGTCGGTTATTCATTCAGCCTAATGAGAAACTGTAGAACGGACTCGGTTTATATCTCAATACCTACATTTAGAGCCGGTTATTCATTCAGTCTAACGAGAAACTGTAGAACGGACTCGGTTTATATCACAATACCTACATTTAGAGCCGGTTATTCATTCAGTCTAATGAGAAACTGTAGAACGGACTCGGTTTATATCACAATACCTACATTTAGAGTCGGTTATTCATTCAGTCTAATGAGAAACTGTAGAACGGACTCGGTTTATATCACAATACCTACATTTAGAGTCGGTTATTCATTCCGTCTAATGAGAAACTGTAGAACGGACTCGGTTTATATCACAATACCTACATTTAGAGTCGGTTATTCATTCAGTCTAATGAGAAACTGTAGAACAGACTCGGTTTATATCACAATACCTACATTTAGAGCCGGTTATTCATTCAGTCTAATGAGAAACTGTAGAATGGACTCGGTTTATATCACAATACCTACATTTAGAGTCGGTTATTCATTCAGTCTAATGAGAAACTGTAGAACGGACTCGGTTTATATCACAATACCTACATTTAGAGTCGGTTATTCATTCAGCCTAATGAGAAACTGTAGAACGGACTCGGTTTATATCACAATACCTACATTTAGAGTCGGTTATTCATTCAGTCTAATGAGAAACTGTAGAACGGACTCGGTTTATATCACAATACCTACATTTAGAGCCGGTTATTCATTCAGTCTAATGAGAAACTGTAGAACGGACTCTGTTTATATCACAATACCTACATTTAGAGTCGGTTATTCATTCAGTCTAATGAGAAACTGTAGAACGGACTCGGTTTATATCACAATACCTACATTTAGAGTCGGTTATTCATTCAGCCTAATGAGAAACTGTAGAACGGACTCGGTTTATATCACAATACCTACATTTAGAGCCGGTTATTCATTCAGCCTAATGAGAAACTGTAGAACGGACTCGGTTTATATCACAATACCTACATTTAGAGTCGGTTATTCATTCAGTCTAATGAGAAACTGTAGAACGGACTCGGTTTATATCACAATACCTACATTTAGAGTCGGTTATTCATTCAGCCTAATGAGAAACTGTAGAACGGACTCGGTTTATATCACAATACCTACATTTAGAGCCGGTTATTCATTCAGCCTAATGAGAAACTGTAGAACGGACTCGGTTTATATCACAATACCTACATTTAGAGTCGGTTATTCATTCAGTCTAATGAGAAACTGTAGAACGGACTCGGTTTATATCACAATACCTACATTTAGAGTCGGTTATTCATTCAGTCTAATGAGAAACTGTAGAACGGACTCGGTTTATATCACAATACCTACATTTAGAGTCGGTTATTCATTCAGTCTAATGAGAAACTGTAGAACGGACTCGGTTTATATCACAATACCTACATTTAGAGTCGGTTATTCATTCAGCCTAATGAGAAACTGTAGAACGGACTCGGTTTATATCACAATACCTACATTTAGAGTCGGTTATTCATTCAGTCTAATGAGAAACTGTAGAACGGACTCGGTTTATATCACAATACCTACATTTAGAGCCGGTTATTCATTCAGTCTAATGAGAAACTGTAGAACGGACTCGGTTTATATCACAATACCTACATTTAGAGTCGGTTATTCATTCAGTCTAATGAGAAACTGTAGAACGGACTCGGTTTATATCACAATACCTACATTTAGAGTCGGTTATTCATTCAGTCTAATGAGAAACTGTAGAACGGACTCGGTTTATATCACAATACCTACATTTAGAGTCGGTTATTCATTCAGTCTAATGAGAAACTGTAGAACGGACTCGGTTTATATCACAATACCTACATTTAGAGTCGGTTATTCATTCAGTCTAATGAGAAACTGTAGAACGGACTCGGTTTATATCACAATACCTACATTTAGAGTCGGTTATTCATTCAGTCTAACGAGAAACTGTAGAACGGACTCGGTTTATATCACAATACCTACATTTAGAGCCGGTTATTCATTCAGTCTAATGAGAAACTGTAGAACGGACTCGGTTTATATCACAATACCTACATTTAGAGCCGGTTATTCATTCAGTCTAATGAGAAACTGTAGAACGGACTCGGTTTATATCACAATACCTACATTTAGAGTCGGTTATTCATTCAGTCTAATGAGAAACTGTAGAACGGACTCGGTTTATATCACAATACCTACATTTAGAGCCGGTTATTCATTCAGTCTAATGAGAAACTGTAGAACGGACTCGGTTTATATCACAATACCTACATTTAGAGTCGGTTATTCATTCAGTCTAATGAGAAACTGTAGAACGGACTCGGTTTATATCACAATACCTACATTTAGAGCCGGTTATTCATTCAGTCTAATGAGAAACTGTAGAACGGACTCGGTTTATATCACAATACCTACATTTAGAGCCGGTTATTCATTCAGTCTAATGAGAAACTGTAGAACGGACTCGGTTTATATCACAATACCTACATTTAGAGCCGGTTATTCATTCAGTCTAATGAGAAACTGTAGAACGGACTCGGTTTATATCACAATACCTACATTTAGAGCCGGTTATTCATTCAGTCTAATGAGAAACTGTAGAACAGACTCGGTTTATATCACAATACCTACATTTAGAGTCGGTTATTCATTCAGTCTGGATTCAGTTCATAACACAAATAACCAAATCAGACAATTAGAGGCATCACCAGAGAGGGGATCACATGTAGGGGCTGTCACAAAGCAGTTTAGGCCTGACGGGGAAGTCCACCAGTTTTTCAGAATCTCTGCGTAACTCAGTGCGTGAGGTGTTAACAGAGATTCAGAGGGTTTGGTGTGAAACGGTTCAGACGTCTTTGCAGTGGTGGTGATGGGAACCAGGCGTCGCCATGGCTACAACACAAATATACACATTTTGTTTACTATCCAGAACCACCAGAGAACCCACATGAGTCTACGGCTTTCTACTTCAGGAATGGCAACACGGGGCTTTTTTGCTATTTTTGTTTACTGTCTGTCGTGTAACCCGACCAGCCCCCGGCGCTGAGAGTGATGCGTCAGGAGGCAGAAGCGAGGCAAGCGAGCCGGCGTGCACGCTAGGCTAATGGCTAACCCCACGCGACCAGCCGCTCCATCGCTCCTTCTCTCCAGCGTTTGTTCCTTGGAGAATAAACTGGACTACAAGTGCATTTTAAACCAAAGTCTTCTCAAAACTAGCATAAAAAAATGTCTCGGGCATGAGGTTTTTAGAGGTGGACGTCTGGTTCCTATCACCACCACTGACTCGTTAAGTTTCTCTAGAACATAGCATCTCACAGAAGTGCTCATCTCTGTGTGACGGCGAGGAGCTGGTGGTAAAGTGAAGGTGTTTGATGCAGGTTGTTTTCTCTCCCTTCTCTTTTCAGAGATCCTGAAGAAGCACGGTGAAGAGGGAGTGCCCGATCTTGTGCATGTGATGCGAATGTTGGCATCTGAGAGCATCCCAAACTTACCGCCCGGAGGAGAGCTGGCCAGCAAGTGAGTCTTTTTTTTTTTCCTCTCTCTCAAATGTATTTCCTTAAAAAAAAAAAAAAAAATAATAATAATATTTATTACACACAAGTTGCTGCTGTTGAAAGGAAACCTTGTATCTCTAAAATAGTAACTTTACAGGAGAAGGGAAAAAACGACTGGACTTTTAATGCAAGTCAATGGAACCAGAATTTTTTCCAAGTAATTTTGGGTCCTTTCTTTTAGGCTGTTCATCATGAAATTTACATACAGTGTAAAGGGTAACAGGCACTTTCAAATTATGTCAAAAGTTGAAAATGGTTTCTTCCAACAACAGTAATATATATGTACCATTCCCTGTTATAAACCAAGCAAGTAAAATGTATGTTTATACCGTATTTTGACACTTTGTTGTAGAACTTATTTCTCCTAAAAATACGTTTGGCCTTTGTACCCTTACTTTAAATCTTTGATCATAATGAGGGTTTTCATATATTCCTAATAAATCTGATAAGTCAATCACTACAGATTAATAAATCTGTTCCAACCATGAACCCTAATTAAAGAGGTGTCAGACACTTTTCCTGATTGATCTCATCATAACCTATTAAATTAAAGAGTACATATCCTAAATTGATCTTGTACTTTATTTCCCCCTTTTAGGTCCACGTATAAGTCATAATTCATTGTTTGTTTGGCCTTTTTATCCCTTTTATCCCATTTATCCCTTTTCAGATTGAACATGCTGGTTTGGTTACTGTGCCTTTAATACTGATGAGCTCTGTTCTGATTGGCTGGCCTGTATTCATAATGTAGTCTGGGCTACAACAGATGGATAAATGTAAATGTTTGTGTGGCGTCACAAAAATGGTGAATTCAAAACAGGCTGTTTGATTATATGAGCCACAGATACACTATATTGCCAAAAGTATTCACTCCCCCATTTAAATCATTGAATTCCAGTCACTTCCACGGCCACAGGTGTATAAAGCCGAGCCCCTAGGCCTGCAGACTGCTTCTACAGACATTAGTGAAAGAATGGGTCGCTCTCAGGAGCTCAGTGAATTCCAGCGTGGTGCCGTGATCGGACGCCACCTGTGCAGCAAGTCCAGTCGTGAAATTTCCCCACTACTAAATATTCCACAGTCCACTGTCAGTGGGATTACAACAAAGTGGAAGTGATTGGGAACGACAGCAGCTCAGCCACGAAGTGGTCGGCCACGTAAAATGACAGAGCGGTCAGCGGATGCTGAGGGGCATAGTGCGCAGAGGTCACCAACTTTCTGCAGAGTCCATCACTACAGACCTCCAAACTTCATGTGGCCTTCAGATCAGCTCAAGAACAGCGTAGAGAGCTTCATGGAATGGGTTTCCATGGCCGAGCAGCTGCATCCAAGCCTTACATCACCAAGCGCAATGCAAAGTGTGGAATGCAGTGGAGTAAAGCGCCGCCACTGGACTCTAGAGCAGTGGAGACGTGTTCTCTGGAGTGACCAATCACGCTTCTCCGTCTGGAAAGCCGATGGACGAGTCTGGGTTTGGCGGTTGCCAGGAGACGGTACTTGTCTGACTGCATTGTGCCGAGTGTAAAGTTTGGTGGAGGGGGGATCATGGTGTGGGGGTGTTTTTCAGGAGTTGGGCTCGGCCCCTTAGTTCCAGTGAAAGGAACTCTTAAAGCTTCAGCTCCAAGAGATTTTGGACAATTTCATGCTCCCAACTTTGTGGGAACACTTTGGGGACGGCCCCTTCCTGCTCCAACATGACTGCGCACCAGTGCACAAAGCAGGTCCATAAAGACGTGGATGAGCCAGTTTGGTGCGGAAGAACTCGACTGGCCTGCACAGAGTCCTGACCTCAGCCCCATAGAACCCCTTTGGGATGAATTAGAGTGGAGACTGTGAGCCAGGCCTTCTCATCCAACATCAGTGTCTGACCTCACAAATGTGCTTCTGGAAGAACGGTCAAAAATTCCCATAAACACTCCTAACCCTTGTGGAAAGCCTTCCCAGAAGAGCTGAAGCTGTTATAGCTGCAAAGGGTGGGCCGACATCATATTAAACCCTATGGATTAAGAACGTGACGTCACTCAAGTTCATATGCGTGTGAAGCCAGACGAGCGAATACTTTTGGCGGTATAATGTAAAGGATAAAATCTCTTTAATTCTGTTTTTGATGATATGGGCCCTTTAATATATTTAGAAAGGCCTGGTCATTTTACAGAAAAGTCATTTTTATTAATGTGCACTTAATGTGACTTGTATTGTTTTGTAGGCGAAGCGTTATTGAAGCAGTATATAACAAACTTAACCCGTACAGGAGTGAGGACACAGTGAGTATTCCAGCTTTGCGCTGTGTTTGTGCGGTGATGCCTGTTTGCTTGGTGTTTGCCTGCCTGTCAGTGTATATTAATTAAAATAGAGCTCTGTGTAAATACAGCACTGTGCATACAGACCACACACTACCATTCAAACGGTCTGAACCACTGTATTTAACAGCATTGAAAGTATTGGTATTAATTAGTGTTAAATAAATGTGTAAAATAGAAGCTACAGCTGAGGATTCAACGAACAAACTTCCAAGAAAGGAGAGATTGTTAGAATGATGAGCGGAGCTGCGGATGAGTCTAGGATGGTTCGAGAAAGCAGTAGAACGTCGAGGATGCTCTGTATTCGAAAAGCGGCAGATGATGAAGGAATGACTATAAATAGACACTTATGATTCTTGTTTATATGCCAAAAACCTTTCAGTGCATTTTAATCTACATGGAAGTGATTTAATAAAATAACACTGATTGTGCAGAAATAACAGTTATTGATTCCAGACTTTTGAATGGCGGTGCATTCATTCAGAGGGAATAAAAACAGTCCAGTTATCATTTTAGGAAACTTTCAGGATGTTCCGTTTCAGGTTTTCTCCTCCATTCTGCTCATCCCTTCATTTTCCAACCTCTTCTGATTCATAACTGTCTGAACTCGGGGAAGTTTCGTACGTCGTTCTTTCCAGCTTCATAATGCGTAACTGCTTTCATCTTTCATCTCAGACGGGACGATTTTGGTCCTCTCTTTCGTGTGTTCCCCTCAGTCGACTCTCGGAACCAGTTTCTGTCCTTAAATCTGTTTCGGCAGCTTTTGAGTTAAGCAGGTTACGGTTATTAATGGTGAACTTTCTGGTGCTTCTCCTTTAGATAGTGCTTATATAAAGTAAACATGGACAGTTTGGCAATGTGCTGTTGTTGTTATAAGAAAAAAAAAATATATATATATATATATATACACACACACACACACACACATACACACACAGACACAGACAGTGTTCCCTCGCCACTTCGCGGTTCACCTTTCCCGGACTCGGAACATCGCGGGTTTTCAAAAAATATTAATGGAAAAAATACATCGCGGATTTTCGCTACTTCACGGGTTTTCTGCGGAATATATATATATATATATATATATATATATTTGATGATTTTTTACATTAAAAAAACCCAAAATGTATAAAAATATATTTAAAATATTAATTCTAACAATAAAGGAAATGTTATAAATCATAAAATATTACGATTTACAGTAAATAGTGCATATTTACTCGGTTACACACCGAAAACGAGGAGCAGCATCGCCCGCCTGAGACGCCACTTGCCTACACGAGATTGTAAACAACACACAGTAAGTGTAGAACACATGCGCAGAACCGCGTGGGAATGGCTATTAAGGGAATGGGAAAGGTTTATGTAGCGTGAAAGTGTGGGGGAGGGTTTATAAAGCCTTAAATAGTGTATAAATACTTAAATAAATATAGCGCCCCTACTTCGCGGATTTCCGTTTATCACGTCTGGAACGTAACGCCCGTGATAAACGAGGGAACACTGTGTGTGTGTGTGTGTGTGTGTGTGTGTGTGTGTGTGTGTGTGTGTGTGTGAATTTTATATATTTATTTAGCCGCATCATGATGGTCATCAGCACTGGTAGAGTGCAGAGTGCATGTTTCATAATAAGACATTTAGATTTTCTCATTTTATTTAACTTGTTCATTTTTACCAAACGTACAAATGTGAAAAGATCAAATTTCAATGTTTTTATTTGCTGTTTTTATAGCTGTTGTTCCTGATAATTTCAAACCAAAACCTTAAATGAAATATTGTGATACTTTTGCTAAATATTCCATGCTTCATGAGAAATCTACGTGGATTTAAATTTATTTATATATATATATAAATAAGTAAATAAATAAATACATTGCACATGCACACACATACATGCATACATATATATACTGTATATAGGACACACACAGACACACACGAGCAGGGTGATTTAAAAAGATTCCTCTGATTTCTAAATGATTGATTTCTCTTGTGCATCATCACAGATCAGTGCAGTGAGCTGTAAACTGTTTAAATCAGCCTAAAGTTTATTGTGTGATTGTACAAGGTCTCAGTCTGAACCTCCTCCAGCTGGACGGACGACATCAACACCACAGTCAGACTCATCCCAGACTGGACTGAGCGTGTCGGGCGTCGCCGCTCTCACGGCTCTTTCAGTGGGATTTCGGAGATCATCCAGTGCTGTGGAACCAGCGCCGAACGCTCTGAGCTGCTGGAGCTTCACTGCTGATGAAAATCCCGCTGCTCAGTTCTGACGGATTCACTCTTTTTTATATACTCCTCCATGAGGAGACGGCGACCCGAGCAGAAGGTGTGGTGCGTTCTCCACTTCAGCAAGAGTGAAACCGTCTACGTGATTTTCGCCAGCAGTGAAGCTGCTCCCTGCTTAGCCTGTGAATCATGTTTATCCCTAAAACCTCGGATTGTGTTTAGGCTTCATCTATTTTCTGTCGATTTATCTATTCTAAGAGGTTTATCTCTTTAGGTCGGATGGGATTTGTGTTCTGTGCCAGTGTTGAGGAGAGACTGAGTGTTCTGGAGCTTCTCCATCTGCATTTCATCCACCACCCATTTTTGCTTTCACCTTGTCACCAGTTCATCCAGCATTTCTTCCTCTTGATTAACCACACGTTCTTTTAGCTGAGGTGAAATTTGGTGGCGTTTCGTGAGCTGCGCAGTTTTATCGCTTAAAGGAAGAGCTTGGCCAAGCATGCTAGCAGAGAACTTGCAGAGAACAGAATTCCCGTTCTGCAGTGTCTTCCAGGTTTCTCAAACACTAGGGGGCGCTCCTGAGCGAGTCCAAAATGAATGGGTTGATATGGAGCGTTTGAGTAAAATCATAGTTTATAAACGCTGAAACATTTTACTGTAATAGAATTCCTTCATTTCCTGCTCAGCATAAAACATTTTAACAGCGCTGTGATATTTAAGAGCTTTTAATCTCGAGTTATAGGAGTTTAAACCGGCGCCTCCTGTACGTTCATGACAGCCAATGAGCTGCTCCGCTCGCCCGTCAATCATCCCGCTCTAGCAGTAAAGCCCCGCCTCCTGCTGCCTGAAACCCGTTTACTGTAGAATAAAGGAAACACACAGGTGAGTTTTCTCTGCTGTTTTAGTGAAACTCGTCCTCCTGCTGTCTAAAACTAAAGGAACGTTCTGGTTCAGTGATTAGAAACTATTTCAACTTCTCGTTTTTAGCCGTTGAGCTCCATTCACTGAGGACTCGCTCGCAAGCGCCCCCTGCTGTTCAGCAGCCCTGTTTTTGATATAACGGGGGAAATAAGAAGAGGCCAGGCTCCTCATAAACTGGCTCTGATGCTAGATTATCTGGCTAAAAGTCAGTCAAAGCCAGTGGCTGCAAATTGGCAGTATGCCACGTGCATCATGTTAGTGGCTGTTTTATTTTATTGTTAGCTACATTAGCTTCTCTGACTGAGCTGTTCCTTTAACTGGCTGATGCAGACAAAATGTTCTCTTTTAGCTGAAGTGGAATCGGATGGCGTCTCATAAGCTGATCAGTTTACATCAGCCAGTTAAAGGGGAATGCCACCAGTTTCTGTGTTTTTTACATTACTAAATGATGTAAACAGAGTCGGTTTAGTGTGAAACGCTCTATCTAGAGAAACTTACCGAGTCAGAACTGTTCACAGTGGCGGTGATAGGAACCAGACGTCCCTCTAAAAGCTCCTCACAGTGGAGGTGATGGGAACCAGACGTCCCCCTCTAAAAGCTCCTCACAGTGGAGGTGATGGGAACCAGACGTCCCCCTCTAAAAGCTCCTCACAGTGGAGGTGATGGGAACCAGACGTCCCCCTCTAAAAGCTCCTCACAGTGGAGGTGATGGGAACCAGACGTCCCCCTCTAAAAGCTCCTCACAGTGGTGGTGATGGGAACCAGACGTCCCTCTAAAAGCTCCTCACAGTGGTGGTGATGGGAACCAGACGTCCCTCTAAAAGCTCCTACAGAAAGTTCCTACATGAACTGGTTCTGAATTCACTGCCTGATGACTGAGACGCTGTTTTATTAGAGTTTAGAGAACTTCAACTCCATTCATGGTGGAGGGAGACATGCAGGGCGCTGTGCGGCAAAATAGTCCCCAAAGAAAACTCATTATTCCAGATTTCCCACTATTTTCCATCATCAACATTCCATATAAGCTCAGAAGACTCGTGTAGGTTCTCTGGTGGTTCTGGATGGTAAATAAAGTGTCTATATCTGTGTTGTAGTCATGGAGACGCCTGGTTCCCATCACCACCACAGTAAAGACGTCTGAACCGTTTCACACCAAACCCTCTGGATCTCTCTGTTTACACCTCACACACTGAGTTATGGAGTTTTTTTTTGGAAAATCAGCGGAATTCCCCTTTAAAGGAATAGTTTGGTCGTAGAAGCTACTGCTGCAAGTAATAAACATC
Organism: Pygocentrus nattereri; assembly: GCF_015220715.1. Taxonomy (NCBI): domain Eukaryota; kingdom Metazoa; phylum Chordata; class Actinopteri; order Characiformes; family Serrasalmidae; genus Pygocentrus; species Pygocentrus nattereri. The sequence continues at coordinate 1,595,849 of NC_051215.1, forward strand.
ATGCTGATGAAACGAATGCAAGGTAGTAGTTGTCTAGCAAGAGGCTGTTTGCATCGCTTTCATTTGTTGTTAACTTCTTCTGATTGCACTCTTCCTTTAACGCCACTCAAATGTTTTAGCTGAGGTGGAATTCTGTAGGACTGCTTAACCTCTAATGCTCGTGGGTATATTTGGGTTTGTCCATCTGAAATTTCGTGACCAAATCGTTAGGCAAATTATTCAGTAACTACATGAAATAAATGTACATTTTATTTATTTATTTATTGTAAAAGCCCCTCAGATTATCAGAACGTGTGTTTTATGATCTCCACATTTCACCACACGCTCACAATTCACCGCTGAGAGCCAAAAATCTGCGCCGCTCTTTGTGTTGTTCTCTAAAAGTGATGTTTCCAGAGCAGATCACTGAAGAGACGCCGTCTGTTTATAGTTTAGAGCCCAGATTTGGGGAAAAACGGCTCGACTTTCAGTAGAAAAACAAAGTTCAGCTTCTTTTATTATAAGGGTTTAAAATGACGTCACCGTCTATTAGACTGGAGAGAAGAGCTACAGCCTCACACGACGCCCAGCTTCTGAATGGAGCTTATGGAGTATGAACGTTATGAAGAACATGACCGAGTGCGGTTTGGACCCACCGGTGGTTCCGAGGAGCTGAAGAGGTGTAAAGAATAGAGTGACTTTGTTTTCTTCTGTCAGCAACATTAGCCTCTCTGATCTGTACCTTGAACTGTTCTCTTAAAAAAAAACATGGTTCTTCGGGGGTTCTTCAGTAAAGGGAATGATTCTGCTTAGAACCATGAGTTCATCTATGGTGATGTTGTCAAGCTTGTAACAATAGCAGAACCCTTTTTGGTACTTTTATAGAACCATTTTCAAAAAGGCTGTGCTGAACCATAAATCAGTCCGAAGAACCATTTCACCATGCAGAGAACCATTTAAGCATGAAATAGTTGTATATGTAACTCCTGGTTCTAAATGCAGCCGTTGCCTTTTTAAAGAACCCTTTAAGAACCACCTTTTTAGAGTGTGTAGTTGGCGACCGTTTTCTTTCTAGCAACATTTAGCTTCTCTGACTTTTAACTGCACTATTAAAAAGGACGGTACCTCAAGGGTGCTTTAGGACAGGGAGTAGTTCTGTTTAGAACCATGGGTTCTATATGGAGACCATTTCATGGCTCTTCAGATTGATGGAGAATGTGTTGTCTATGGTTCTTTGTGGCGCCACAGAGGGTTGTGCTATTGTGGTGATGTTGAGATTGCAACAGTAGAACCCTTTTTGGTGCTACATAGAACCATATACCCTATACAACCATATACAACACGTTCTCCATCAGTCTGAAGAGCCTTTTCACCATGCAGAGAACCCTTTAAGCATGACATGTTTTTATATAGAACTCATGGCTCTAAATACAACCATTCCCTTTACTACAGAACCCTTGAAGAACCCTTTAGTTTTTTTTTAGTGTGTAGTTCTTTTAACTGCACCGTTAAAAAGGATGGTTCTTTGAGGGTTTCTTACGAAGGCAGTGGATGGATGAGAGATTAATGGAGAATATGTTGTATGTGGTTCTGTATAGCACCAAAAGGGCTGTGCTGTTGTGACTGTTGTGCTTGCAACAATAGAACCCTTATTGGTGCCACATAGAACCACATACAACACATTCTCCATCAGTCAGAGCCATTTCGCCCTGCGAAGAACCTTTTAAGCATGGAATGTTTCTACATAGAGCTCATGGTTCTGAATATAACCACTGCCTTTACTAAAGAACCCTTAAAGAACCCTTGAGGAACCGTCTTTAAGTGTGCAGTAAAGCAACATTAGCTTCTCTGAGCTGCTCCTTTGACTGGCTGGTGTTTTAGCTGAGGTGGAGTTGGGTGACGTCTCACCAGCTGCTGTTCCTCCTCTCTCCACTCAAGGATTCCGCGTCCACAGACGACATGTGGTAGCGTTGATCTTTTAAACCGGGACACACAGTTTACAACCCTCCAGAACCCGCACCAGACCCACTACAGCTTCGGCTCTGCCCAGACGACCCCGGACCGCTCGGAAGGACGTGCGAGAGGAGGAAAACCTTTCATTTCTCCGCTCACGCCATCCACACTTCTCCAGAAAGTGGATCGACGTCCATACCCTCTCTCTCTCTCTCTCACCTGTTATAAACCCAGTGTCCCTCGACCCGCATCGTCTCCCTCCCCAGACCCGCAGCTAAAGAGTCACCGTTTTGTTTTTTCCTTCATTTTTTTTTGTTTTTCTCTGATTTTTTTGGGCTGTAATTAATTCGATTCACATTTCCTTGTGTGTTTGTATATTTGTTGTTTTTTTTTTTTTTTATTGTGTTTTTTTTTTTGTGAAGTGCAATTGTCTTGTACAAAGAAAAAGCCTGTATCAAATGCAGCTTGACATTAAATAAATAAAAAAATAATAACGAAAAACTACAAAACGTAAAAAAGCAAGACAAAAAAAAAAGACAGGAAAGAGCAAAACTTTATGCACTATCTGCCTTTCTGTTCCTTAAACCCCAGAAACGAAAAGCTCTGCGTCAAGCCTCCTCCTCGCTCCGCTGTTCCGTATCGCCTTCCCCACGTTTTCATTTTTTAAAACGGAAAAAACAAAAAAAAGGTCAGTTTTTTTTTTTTCTTCTTTTATTTTTTATTTTTTGCTCATGAAATAAAACGGGTAAACAAATACAGGCACACGACGCCGAACGCTTGCTTTTTTTTTTAATTTTTATTTTATTTTTAATTTTTTTTTGTACATAAAATTATTTGAATGTTTTGTTTTTCTTTCCTCCTTATCGGCACATAGGATGCAGCAGCGGTGGTGTGCGCGTGCCACTGTCCTGTCTCACTCGCTACTGTCGTTTTGAGTTTTGTTAAAGGATGTTTTATTGTTTGTGTGTTTTTATTTTTTTAAAAATCCATTTTAACTCTTCCTTAAAAACCAAGCTAAGCTCAAACGTGTGTGTGTGTGTGTGTGTGTGTGTTTGTCAGCGCTCGCGTGAGAGAGAACAGGATGACGTGTTATTAGCATGAGAAATAGTTTTGTTTTTTTTTTCCATTAAAAAAAAAAAACCCGGCTCCTCTTTTTTCCTTTCATCTCGACTCTTTTTATGCAGAATTTCTCTCGTTTTGTGGACCTAATCTAGACTAGAGCTTTACGCCGATCTCGCTTCGCGCCCGCTCCCCCGGGTTTCAGCCGCGTGGTGTAGTGCTGGACTTCGTCTCCTCGCGTTTTCTCAGCACTTTTTTTTTTTTAATAATTATTATTATTGTGAAACGGACTTGGGAGCTTAAAGGAAAAGCTTGACCAAACTTGCTGACATTGAACGGAAGCTGGTAGCGGTCAGTGGTTTGCCTCCTGCTGGCTTGGTAGCTGCTTGTTTTCTTCGTCTAGACGACGCAAGGTGTGGCAACTTTTAGCACGCCGCCTTTTTTTAGATTTCATTTTTGCTCTTTTTTTTTTTTTTTTTTTTTGGTTTTCCCGGCTGAGACGGTGCCCAACGAGTGTAAACGTGTGTGTGTGTGAGGGAGGGAGGGAATGCCAACAGGTGTGGCTCAGTTTGTGTGGCTGATTGTTTCATTTCGTCGTGCTGGTTTGTAAAGGACTTTTATTTTGGCTGGTGGCAGATATGAGTGAGATTTTTCTTCCATGTTAGTTGATGCAAATGTGCAGATCTTGAATGTTGTGCTAATTAGCAAATAGACACACCCTTGGCCTCTACTACCAACTTACTGTTCCTCTCTTCAGTTTTACTCTCTTTTGATTTTTAGAATTAGTTTTATAGTTTTGATCAGACTTTCAACGAAGAACAAACGGAGAGCTTGTCTGGTTTTTGGAGCGCGTGTCTTGTTTCTTGGCTCTGGGAAGTTTTTGTGTCTCTTACTAATTAGGGAACACGTCAGAACACTGTTTGCTGCTAGAGTGTGATTGATTGGTTGATTGATTAATAGATTGATCGGTTGAGATATTGGGTGATTGATTAGACAGATGAAATCTTTATTTGAACCTTCCCCAGTTGGCTTATCCAGGCTCCGCCTACAAATGCTGCTGTGAGGGTGGTCAAGCTTTCAACCCAACAACTCGGTTTGTATCGAAATGCGTGAAATAAATGTAACAATTTAACAAAGTTAACAATATTTAGGTGTTTTGCGAATTTCATGTGATATTTATTGTTATGGCCGAGTGGTTACGCCGCTAGGTTAGCGTCATTTTCATTCTAGCTAGTGTCAGTTAAAAGCCTGGAAGTGATTGGCCAGTTAGCGGTCAGCTGATGGCGCTGATACAGCTTGAACTCAAATAAACATGATATAAATATGAATAAATTATTAGCAAACGTCAATTGAACAACTTGCTCACCGCCGCCCTCTAAAGGCGTCATTAACAGACACACATTGCTCACTGCCGCCCTCTAAAGGCGTCATTGACGAACGTCGCTCACTGCCGCCCTCTAAAGGCGTCATTAACAGACACACATTGCTCACTGCCGCCCTCTAAAGGCGTCATTGACTAACGTCGCTCACTGCCGCCCTCTAAAGGCGTCGTTAACAGACACACATTGCTCACTGCCGCCCTCTAAAGGCGTCATTAACACACACACATTGCTCACTGCCGCCCTCTAAAGGCGTCATTGACGAACGTCGCTAACTGCCGCCCTCTAAAGGATTCAGACAATAAACGTCGCTCACCGCCGCCCTCTAAAGGTGCTCTTTAGACAAACGTCACTCACCGCCGCCCTCTAAAGGTGCTCTTTAGACAAACGTCGCTCACCGCCGCCCTCTAAAGGTGTCCTTTAGACAAACGTTGCTCACCGCCGCCCTCTAAAGGTGTCCTTTAGACAAACGTCACTCACCGCCGCCCTCTAAAGGTGTCCTTTAGACAAACGTCGCTCACCGCTGCCCTCTAAAGGCGCTCTTTAGACAAACGTCGCTCACCGCCGCCCTCTAAAGGTGTCCTTTAGACAAACGTCGCTCACCGCCGCCCTCTAAAGGTGCTCTTTAGACAAACGTCGCTCACCGCCGCCCTCTAAAGGCGCTCTTTAGACAAACGTCGCTCACCGCCGCCCTCTAAAGGTGTCCTTTAGACAAACGTCGTTCACCGCCGCCCTCTAAAGGTGCCCTTTAGACAAACGTCACTCACCGCCGCCCTCTAAAGGTGTCCTTTAGACAAACGTCGCTCACCGCCGCCCTCTAAAGGTGTCCTTTAGACAAACGTCGCTCACCGCCGACCTCTAAAGGCGTCCTTTAGACAAACGTCACTCACCGCTGCCCTCTAAAGGTGTCCTTTAGACAAACGTCGCTCACCGCCACCCTCTAAAGGCGTCAATGACTAACGTCGCTCACCGCCGCCCTCTAAAGGATTCAGACAATAAACGTCGCTCACCGCCGCCCTCTAAAGGCGCCCTTTAGACAAACGTCGCTCACCGCCGCCCTCTAAAGGTGCCCTTTAGACAAACGTCGCTCACCGCCGCCCTCTAAAGGCGTCAATGACTAACGTCGCTCACCGCCGCCCTCTAAAGGTGCCCTTTAGACAAACGTCGCTCACCGCCGCCCTCTAAAGGTGTCCTTTAGACAAACGTCGCTCACCGCCGCCCTCTAAAGGTGTTAACATCCAATAAGTAAATGTCACTGCTGCCCTCTGAAGGTGTCATTGGCAAACATCAAATAAACAAACATTACTAGCTGCTTTCCTGTAAAGGCGTCGTCGTAAGCGCAGTGGTAAATGCATTTCCTGCTTCATTTATTTGCCGTAACCCAACGAAATGCACCCAATTTGTTTTCCGTTTGTTGCGCCATAAACGTATGAACATAAATGAATTGCGATCAGGCGATTGTGCAGTGATTGTGCAGTGATTGTGGCAGGCCCTGTGAAGTCATAGTGCAGCTCGGTAGCATAACGTCAACAGTAATGCAGCTTCACTGCAGTAGATGCGTAAGGAGGTAGTTGTGGGCGGAGCTTGGGCGGGACAATTGCATAATGCTGTACGACCCCTGTAGATTTGACCTGAACGTTCTTTTCTGCAGAGAGAAAGTGAGACAGAAATGGTTACTGTACTTATATATAAAACATTTGTTTTTCCCATATTTGCCTGAAATTTGATGTGGCTAAACTGTTTGTGTAACTCACAGAGGTGTATGTGTCCATCCCCGCTACGATAGCGTTGCTAGGAATAGATTTCAGTCTGACTACTTTTTTTTTTTTTGTTTGTTTGTTTTGTTTATTTTGGACATAGTAAACCTGCCCAGTGTATTTGAGAGCTTATGTGGGAGCAGTTTTATAGTCATTTTATTATTATTTTTTTTAAACGTAAGCCTTGAGTTGTCTTTCTTGAACCTCACAGGGTAATTTATTAAAAATTTATTAAAATCTATTAAAATTTGAAATGTAACAAAACTGACAATCTTAACATTGTACAGCTGATCTCAACACAAAGTGCCCCCCCCCACCCCCGACCATGTAAGTTTGGCCAAATAGTGAGCAGACGGCCCTTTAAGGGCGTTGAAGGCTGGCTATTTTTGTAGTAATATAATAGATATTGTTCTAAAATGAGCAGAAATCACAATATTAGTCTGAGAAAATGAAAGAAATGTGCTGTTATACACATTTTTAAAGTGTGTAAAATATCTGCTTTATGAGACTGGACCTGACATGCGATGACTCTAAAAGGAAACTGTTGATGCTTTTAACTTCTGAATAAAGCATTTATAACACGGCACCTACCAGTGATGTTATTAAAACACTACCGTGGTGATTGACTGGACCATCCTGTGCGTTTCAGGGCTGAAATTTGGTACCAAAAACACGGCCGTTTCAAGAAAGATCGGTTCATAAGCTGAGACGACGCGGTCGAAAGAAATTCAAACGCTTTGTCTGTTTCTTTCGGCTGGTTTTGCGCTTCCGGATGCGTTACGGATGCTTTTAGCCAGTTTCAGTAACGCGATAAAGACAAACACTGCATAACACTTAACCATGAATAACCCTAAATACATGTTTATGTTGGTGGTAGGGTTGCCAGATCACCGTGTTACAGCATCAGCACAGGCGCACACATGCTGTTACAACCCAACTGCCTACACGAGAGGTCATTTCCGCAGATGAGGCTCGGCCCTGGACCGTTTTGCACTCTTACTCGTGATGTTTTTTCATTGAAAATCCTGTTTATTTTCCATTTAGGGTTCATCTACAGCCGGTAACGCTGCTCTCTGTGTGCAGGTCACAACAACACAACCTTCTGAATGTGTTTCGGTTTCGGATCCTGTAGTTAAAGAAGCGGACATGGCCTTTTCATGTAAATACCATGCGGTTAACTTTAGCCTTAATCCCCCCGGAACCCCTCGTCCACCGGCTCCCCTTATCCCGATTAAAGCGATGGTTTAGTGCGAAAACAAGCGTACAGTTTTACCTGGAGCTGAAATGTAGTCGACGAGGCTTCTTTGGGGTCTGAAGTTTTGCTTCTTTCATTTTTTTTTTTTTGCATCTTTAGGCCGAGCAGCGGCAGAAGCCGCATGTTGAGAGCGTGCGACCGTTTCTGTCCATGCTACTGTGTTTTCTATCACTGCATAAAAGAAGCGGGAGGACTCCTCCACGGTCGGGGGCACCGTTTCTTTTCAGAGCGCAGTTCAGTTTATTAACTCTAAAGCACGACCGGTGTGTCGCGTATGATCCTATCAGTGGGTTCTTCTTTAAAAAAGGTCACAGGCTGAATAAAATTCTCTAAATCCTTCAGCTTAGATCACTTTCTTTATATCTCACACGAACACAGCAGCGGTATTGAGCAACGCTTTCTTCTGTCGGCCTTAAAGGGGAATACCACTAATTATTATTATTATTATTATTATTATTATTTAAATGTCTGTGTACAGACATCGTTCAGAGCAGTCTGGTTTGGAACACTCCGTTCTAGATAAACTGACCGAGTCAGAACCGTCCACAGTGGTGGTGATGGGAACCAGACGTCCCTCTAAAAGCTCCTACAGAAAGTTCCTACATGAACTGGTTCTGAATTCACTGCCTGATGACTGAGACGCTGTTTTATGAGAGTTTAGAGAACTTCAACTCCATTCATGGTGGAGGGAGACATGCAGGGCGCTGTGCGGCAAAATAGTCCCCAAAGAAAACTCATTATTCCAGATTTTCCACTATTTTCCATCATCAACATTCCATATAAGCTCAGAAGACTCGTGTAGGTTCTCTGGTGGTTCTGGATGGTAAATTAAATGTTGGCATTTCTATCACCATCACTGTAAACTGGTGGATTTCCCTTTTAATGTGTGCAGTTTGACACGGTGTGATGATTTATGCTGTTGGCACCAAGATAAATACTGTAATACATAAATTATTAATGATGCTACTGTTTTTCGCCAAAACTACAGAAGAAAACTTCAGACACATGTTGGCTGATCAGCTACATTTCCGATACGAGTGGGAAAACTGTATGTTTGTTTGTTTGTATATTTTTTTTTGTCAGATTATCGCTTTAAATGAGGATGTGCGTATGAACGTTTTAGTGTAAACGAAACCCCAGTGCTGAACCTCGTGCTTTTGTGTGAAGGGCGACCAGTTTCACAACTCATTCAGTGGTGTGTCCACTCACTCGACTTAAACACACACACACACACACACTCACACACACACACTCACACGCCCACTCCCACGTGACCCCGACCTCTTTTCTTTTCTGCACGTTGATTGGGTTCGGTTGATTTTAGCGAACAGTTGCCCTCCTAAGCTATTTTTATTAAATGATTAATATGTATATTTGTATTTTCATTATAAATATGTACACAGAATGATGTGAGTAATCAAGGAAAATCGCTCCCTCTCCTAACACATTGTGACCCCCAACACAGGCATCCTTTAACTGTCTGACTTTTTTTTTGTTTTTTGTTTTTTTTGGGTTCTTGTCAATCTTTTCAGACTGGAAATAAAACCTATTTTATTTGAAAAAGTTTGTGGTATTTATTCCTTGGTCACTTGTGTGGTAAAGTTGGTGTTTTTTTTAATGGTATAATTAAGCGTGAGCTGATAAATGTGCTGTGTTCTGTCTCAACATCGGTCCCCGAGTGACGGTTCTGCAGTATTGTTCTTTTATTTTACATGTTTTATGTATTTTGAGTTGCTTGTTTTCCTTCCGCCTTGGAGCCAATAGACTCCTTGCGGAAAAGCTTTTCAGAGAAAATTTTTTCCACGTTTAAAATGCCATTAAATGTGGACAAAGTCAGTTCGATGAATTTTCAATGCACCTGTTTCTGTTTCTTCGTTCTGCAGCTTGTTTAACCCTTAAATCCCAGCCATATTGCTTAGTAAATACAAAAACTGCAATGCAAACTGGGATCTATACAATTTTATATTTATACTTTTATTGCTTTGCCCTGTCACTTAAAATTAAGTGTATATACTTCACTCAAGGATGGTTAAAATTCTAATTAACAAATAAAATGTACATATAAACACATGCACACAGTTCTCCAGCTGGCAGGAGTAAAACATCCCTGACTGTGTTAAGTAGTTCAATGTTTTGTGGCCCAGTCTGACTCCAGTGTTGTGATGCAAAGATTTGTGGTGTTTTCAAGCTCCACTGTTGCTGTCTGTGAGAAGTGTGCCGGTTCATGGCCCAGTCAAACTCCACCACTGCTGTGAGAAGTGTGCCGGGTCACTGCCCAGTCAAACTCCTTCATTGCTGTGAGAAGGGCCCCGGTGATGGCCCAGTCAAACTCTTCCATTGCTGTGAGAAGGGCCCCGTTCATTGCCCAGTCAATCTCCACTACTGCTGTGAGAAGTGTGCCGGGTCACTGCCCAGTCAAACTCCTTCATTGCTGTGAGAAGGGCCCCGGTGATGGCCCAGTCAAACATTTCCATTGCTGTGAGAAGGGCCCCGTTCATGGCCCAGTCAATCTCCACTACTGCTGTGAGAAGCGTGCCGGGTCACGGCCCAGTTGAACTCCACTGCTGCTGTGAGAAATGTCCTGGCTCTTTGTTCTTTCAGACTCCTTACTCATGGGGAAAGTGTTCTAGCTTGCAGCCCTGTCAAACTGCACTATTGCTGTGGGACGTGTCATGGCCCAGACAGACTCCACTTGCGCTGAGAGGTGTCCGGGGTGGCAACCCAGTCAGACTCCACTACTGCTTTACATGATGTTCTGGCACTTGGCCCAGTAGCAGTCAGGCTCCATACTCACAGTGCTATGAAGTGTCCTGGCTTGCAGCCGAGTCAGACTCAAAGTGAGAAATGTCCCGGCTCGTGAGGGAAATGAAGAAAAAAAATTATTGAATGACAACAAAAAATTAAAGCCGTAAAGCCGTAAAGCCGTAATGTGAAGCAGCAGCTAAAATGTGCTCGGCGCCCTTTTGTGTCTTTATTTCCTTCTCCAACTCTCTTCAGTCTCTTTTGCAACTTCTTAAACATTTTTTAACCGTTCTTTAATCAGACATTCCGTCATCTTTCTAATTTGAGTGGTTTCCGCCCAAATTTTACTTTAAATGCCATCTTTTCACCTTTACCATGTGCTCTACCTGCCTTTATACGCTCGATTTATTCTTTTTACGCTTTTTTTCTGTATTTGTGTTTAATATTTTTTATCCTGTCCACCTGAATTCATGGACTTGAACGCATGTCCTTTCATCCTTTCTCTTCAGCTGTGAGCAGAAAGCGTTTGGAGGTGCTGTTTTGTCTTCGTTGTTCTCAAGGACCCAGATATCTCCACTACTTTTGTTCTCCAGCCGTGATATCAATTCTTTTTGGTACTTTTTCTTACTTTTCATTTTCTGATTTGGAACCGATTCGGTGCTTCTCTTGTTTTCTTTCTGTCCTTCCAGTTCTTTCATCCTTCAAAAGTTATTTAACTTCTAGGACAAATCGAATGGGTTGTAATATTCATTTAGGTTTCTTTTAGGTTCCTCTTCAGTCAGTCGAATATGCTGGTGTGTTGTTCTACATCAGCAGCAGTTAAGGCCGTGTGGTAATCAACACGGGCTTCTATAAGTTTTTTCGGCCGTGGCACTGTTATTATATGACCTTGCACACTGCCGCTTTAAAGCATTGTGGTCTACACGCACGTCCTGATCAACAAGTCTTGCACAGCTGGGATGAAGTCA
>NC_051215.1:1614440-1639440 GCF_015220715.1 Pygocentrus nattereri
GGTGGAAATAACTATAATTAAACTCCTAAACCAGCTGTGTTAGCTGGAGATGCTGGAACAGCTTGCTGACAGTAAACTAGTCAGCAGAAAGCTGAACACGCACACATAGCAGGTCGTGCGCCGGGTCGTCAGGGTCCATAGCGCTGATGTTTTCCACAAACCGGCTCCAGCGATCGAACATCTACTCCCTGCTGAGCTCTCGCTCTCAGATACTGGCAGCTTTAGAGGGGGAAATGAAAACTATTCCTCTGAAAGCGGCTGCAGCAGCGACTTTAAAGACAAACTGCACCTTAACGTTAGTCTGCAGCGCTGAAATTCAGACGCAGTGGTTCTTTTACACCGTATGACATTTTTATTCCTTTATTAATCGCACAAACTCATTTCTCCTCTGCTTATCGTCATCTGACAAACAACGAGGACCTCCAGTAGAAAACAATTGCAGAAGCGTAAAAAGGGCCTCTGTTGGTGGGGTAAAAGCTTCTGTTACCTGTTGGCTGCGTTATTCTCGTAGCTCCAGAGCGAGAACATAAGAAGCAAGCATTTGGGTTAAGGTTTCGTTGACTTTGATTTTTTTGCCAAATTATTTTTAAGCTCTTATTTTGCTGGCTTGTGTGAACATTAGTGTGTTGTAGCAATAAACTGCTGGCTGTTTATCGCTGACTGCTACTCCAGATGTTTGGTGCTATGAATGTGCAGCACTGTTTTCCAGCTGTTTCTCTGGAGTAGCTCTACCTGCTCTGACAGCTTTGCTTTACCTTCATGAAGGTTCTGCGAATCAAGAACCTGTTAAATCAGGTTAATCCAGTGGTTCCCAGACTGTGGTACACGGACCCGCAGGGTGTACAATTAATGACACTAAGGTGGCCGAATTTTTTCTGGTGCTGCCCCAGACCTGTGGAGCAGTTTACCTGTCTGTATGCGGATGCCAACCACAGGTGACGTGCGGCAGCTCGTCTCGTCTTCAGTCTCCCCAAGTTCAGCCACGTCACCCCACTGCTGCGCTCCCTTCACTGGCTTGGATACTTGGATACATACTGGTGGAACGAACTTCCACTGGCTGTCTGATGAGCAGAGTCTCTTGCTGTCTTCAAACGCAGACAATAGACTCATCTCTTTACACAGCACTTAAATGACCACTGAGTTTAGTATTGATTGTAGTGTAGTGTATTGTAATGTAGTGTAGTGTAGTGTACTGTAGCGTAGTGTAGCGTAGTGTAGTGTAGTGTAGTGTGTGTTGTAATGTGTAGTGTAGTGTATTGTAGTGTACTGTAGTGTAGTGTAGTGTATTGTACTGTAGTGTAGTGTATTGTATTGTAATATAGTGTAGTGTAATGTAGTGTGTTGTAATGTGTAGTGTACTGTAGTGCAGTGTAGTGTAGTGTATTGTAGTGTACTGTAGTGCAGTGTAGTGTAGTGTATTGTAATTTAGTGTATTGTATTGTAGTGTGTTGTAATGTAGTGTAGTGTATTGTAGTGTGTTGTATTGTAATGTAGTGTATTGTAGTGTATTATAGTGTAGTGTAATGTACTGTGTTGTAGTGTAGTGTATTGTAGTGTATTATAGTGTAGTGTAGTGTAGTGTGTTGTATTGTAGTGTAGTGTAGTGTATTATAGTGTAGTGTAGTGTAGTGTGTTGTATTGTAGTGTAGTGTAGTGTATTATAGTGTATTGTAGTGTGTTGTAGTGTAGTGTATTATAGTGTATTGTATTGTGTTGTAGTTTAGTGTATTATAGTGTATTGTAGTGTGTTGTAGTGTAGTGTATTGTAGTGTAGTGTAGTGTATTATAGTGCAGTGTAGTGTGTTGTAGTGTATTGCACTGCTCTGTGTTCAGCTCTGTTCCTTCTCTCTCTGTATCAGTGACTGTGTTTCTAGCAGTATCTGAGCTCAGGACCGACTCTCTCTCTAACCTACTGGTACCTAGTAGAGACACTTTCTCTAGACAGAGCTCTTCTTGCTAGTCACTCTGGATCAGAGCGTCTGCTAAACGCTGTAAATGTGAAATGTAAATGTGACGTTTTTAAGTCTAATTCAAAAACATACCATTTCAAATCTTGATCTGTCGGACCATAGGACACTTTTCCACTTCCCCTCAGTCCATCTTAAATAAGCTCAGGCCCAGAGAAGGTGGCAGCGTTTCTGCATCCTGATTATATTTGGTTTCTTCTTCGTGTTTTAGAGGTTTAACAGCGTTTGTGGATGCAGTGATGAGCTGTTTTCACAGACAGTGGTTTTCAGGACTGTAAAATGTCTGGGAACCACTGGGTTAAACACTAAAGCTGTGCAGGGGGGTCGAGTTAGTTGGAAAACTTTGGTTCACAGATAAAATGATCAAATAAGACCAAGAGGATCAGGCCTGAGATACTGTATGTGACTCTGAAGCAGCTCTGATTGACCAGTCTTGGTGCTCATGTGACCAGAGGACTGACGTCTCTGTAATGAAGGTGCTCATACACTGTGCAGCTCTGATCCATAGATCTGTTTCCTCCTCGCGATCCTGTCAGATGTTCTCGTGTGGGTTCTCTGAGCTGCTCCAGAGCCACGAACTGTACTGTAAACGTGGAGTGAACCGTGTTCTGGGTGCTGAGTTTGACTGTAGTGCTGTACTGACTCTGTTGTAAGACCGTTAAATGTTCTGATGCTGTCGGTTCAGCCGCATCACCAACGTCTGTCACTCAAATAAACACTCAGACACAGCGCTGGCTCTGCGTCTGTTACTGATGATCATCAATAAACTGTCCGTCTGTCTCTCTCTCTCTCTTTTTGCTCTCTCTCTCTTTTCACTCCTTCTTTATGTTTTCTGTCTCTTTTTGCTCTCTCTCTCTCTCTCTCTCTTTCTCTTTTCACTCCTTCTTTATGTTTTCTGTCTCTCTTTTTGCTCTCTCTTTTCTCTCCTTTGTTTTCTGTCTCTTTTTGTTCTGTCTCTTTTCTCTCCTTTCCGTTTTCTGTCTTTTTGCTCTGTCTCTCTTTTCTTTCTCTGTTTTCTGTCTCTTTTTGCTCTCTCTCTTCTCTCCTTTCTGTTTTCTGTCTCTTTTTGTTCTGTCTCTTTTCTCTCCTTTCCGTTTTCTGTCTTTTTGCTCTGTCTCTCTTTTCTTTCTCTGTTTTCTGTCTCTTTTTGCTCTCTCTCTTCTCTCCTTTCTGTTTTCTGTCTCTTTTTGTTCTGTCTCTTTTCTCTCCTTTCCGTTTTCTGTCTTTTTGCTCTGTCTCTCTTTTCTTTCTCTGTTTTCTGTCTCTTTTTGCTCTCTCTCTTCTCTCCTTTCTGTTTTCTGTCTCTTTTTGCTCTCTCTCTTCTCTCCTTTCTGTTTTCTGTCTCTTTTTGCTCTCTCTCTTCTCTCCTTTCTGTTTTCTGTCTCTTTTTGTTCTCTCTTTTCTCTCCTTTCTGTTTTCTGTCTCTTTTTGCTCTCTCTTCTCTCCTTTCTGTTTTCTGTCTCTCCTCTATTTTTACTCTTTTCTCTTCATCTTTCTCTTCTGCCCTTTTTATTTCTCTTCTCGTGCTGTGTCTCTTATTCTCTTGCTTTTCGCTCTCCATCTCTCTCTTTCACACTTTTCTCTATTTTCTCCCCCCTTTTTTGCTCTCTCGTTCTTTCTCTTTTCCCTCTCTCTGTCCTCTTTCTGTCTCTTGTTTTTTTCTTTTTGCTGCCTGTCTCTTCTCTTTTCTTTCACACCCTTTTCTCTCTGTTCTCTCTTTCTCTTTTCTCTGTTTTCTCTCTTTTTAAGTGGTAGATAAAGCAGTTTTTTCTTTCCCTCTCAGTGTGAAATCTTCCGCTCCCTGTGAAGTGAATGGGCGACTGCAGAGACACAGAAAAGCGCTTTGCCGTCCTGTAGGAAGTGTTTTATTGTGTTTCCTCACAGCGCAAACTGAGCGCCGGCCTGTGAGAGATACACGGACAGAGCGACGGAGAAAGACTCACGATTTTACGCCACAGTGCAGGAAAATTTTGAAGATTTTGAATTTCCTCTGCTTTTCAAATTTCTCCATATCTCAGTGTGTGAGGTGTAAACAGAGGTTCAGATGTCTTTACAGTGGTGGTGATGGGAACCAGGCGTCGCCATGACGACAACACAGATACAGAGAGTCAATCATGTCCAACATGAATGGATTTGAAAAGATATGTTTTATCTATTTATCTGTCCATCCGTCTATACATCCACCTATCTGTCTGACTGTCCATCTATACATCCACCTGTCTGTCTGACTGTCCGTCTATACATCCACCTATCTGTCTGTCTGACTGTCCGTCTATACATCCACCTATCTGTCTGTCTGTCTGTCTATTTATCTGTCCATCCGTCTATACATCCACCTATCTGTCTGTCTGACTGTCCGTCTATACATCCACCTATCTGTCTGTCTGTCTGTCTATTTATCTGTCCATCCGTCTATACATCCACCTATCTGTCTCTCTGTCTGTCTATTTATCTGTCCATCCATCTATACATCCACCTATCTGTCTGACTGTCCGTCTATACATCCACCTATCTGTCTGACTGTCTGTCTATACATCCACCTATCTGTCTCTCTGTCTGTCTATTTATCTGTCCATCCGTTTATACATCCACCTATCTGTCTGACTGTCCGTCTATACATCCACCTATCTATCTGTCTATCTGTCTATTTATCTGTCCGTCCGTCTATACATCCACCTATCTGTCTGACTGTCTGTCTATACATCCACCTATCTGTCTCTCTGTCTGTCTGTTTATCTGTCCATCCGTCTATACATCCACCTATCTGTCTGACTGTCCGTCTATACATCCACCTGTCTATCTGTCTATTTATCTGTCCGTCCATCTATACATCCACCTATCTGTCTGACTGTCTGTCTATACATCCACCTATCTGTCTCTCTGTCTGTCTATTTATCTGTCCATCTGTCTATACATCCACCTATCTGTCTGACTGTCCGTCTATACATCCACCTATCTATCTGTCTATCTGTCTATTTATCTGTCCGTCCGTCTATACATCCACCTATCTGTCTGACTGTCTGTCTATACATCCACCTATCTGTCTCTCTGTCTGTCTATTTATCTGTCCATCCGTCTATACATCCACCTATCTGTCTGACTGTCCGTCTATACATCCACCTATCTGTCTGAATGTCCATCTATACATCCACCTATCTGTCTATCTGTCTGTCTATTTATCTGACTGTCCATCTATACATCTACCTATCTATCTGTCTATCTATTTATCTGTCCCTTCGTCTATACATCCACCTATCTGTCTGTCTGACTGTCCGTCTATACATCCACCTATCTGTCTGTCTGACTGTCCGTCTATACATCCACCTGTCTGTTTGACTGTCCGTCAATACATCCACCTATCTGTCTGTCTGACTGTCCGTCTATACATCCACCTGTCTGTCTGACTGTCCGTCTATACATCCACCTATCTGTCTGTCTGACTATCCGTCTATACATCTGTCTGTCTGTACATCTGTCTATCTGCCAGTCTGTCTACACATCTATCTGTCTGTCCGACTGTCCATCTATACATCTGTCTGTCTGTACATCTGTCTGTCTATCTGCCAGTCTGTCTACACATCTGTCTGTCTGTCTGTCTGTGTCGGTAGCCAGTCTTTAGAGGTGGATGTCTGGTTCCTATCCCCTCCAGTGAAAATGCCTCAGGCAGGTTTGTGAGCCTCTCTATTCAAACCAAACCCATCAGAGCAGAACCCGATCGGTGCTGCTGATTATATTTAGCTTGTCTGAGCATCGCTGCCGTTAGACACTTTCATCCTGAATGAATGTAGCAGAGAACACGTTTGTATGAGGACCAAAATGAGTTGGACTGCAGGAGCTGTGAGGAAGCGTCTCTCTCCAGTCTCCTGTCCGGCTGCTCTGCTCGTCCACCTGCTTTTCATTCTGAGGAGCAACAAAAGCTGCTTTTAATGCTCGAGGCTGTGGGGACGTTTCCCTTCAGCAGCTCCGTCCCAGCTGCGCTCTCAGCCCCTTTCAGCCTGGAGTGGAGCTCCACTGTGCCCAGATGCATTGCGGGTGATGATGAAGTAGAACCTTTTCTTCTTCGTGGTTCTTGATTTACGGCTCTGAGTTCAACCGACTTCAATTAGCTGCTATTCTGTCACAGCTACAGAGGCAGCAGCACACAGAGTCTAGAGTAAAGGCCGAGACGGTCGGGCCAGAAGGTAAGACTCATATTTCAGTATTGGTCATTTTATTTATTTATTTATTTATAGTTTTCAATATTTTTACACTTCTTGAAAACTCCGGCTGCCTTTTACTTTATGTAGGAAATTTGCTTCCTTTGGTCAAATTTTAAATTTGGTCAAATTTTAAATTTTTAAAATTTTTTATTTAATTATAGAGCGTAAATGATCTAACACATCCACTATAGAGACACACGTCTGCACATTTTAATACACAGTTGCTGTTTATTTACTCAATTTAACATATTTGAGGGAAGCAAAGATTAAATGTGGCCTGTACAAAAGTTATGGCACATTTAAATTTTTCTCCAATATTCTAAATTCAGTACCTAAAACGGAAATTGAGCTCTAAAATCTGTGTGTTCTCTGTAGAGACTGTGTTCAGACGTTTTCACAAAAAAAAAAAAATTATCCAGGGGTGCCCAAACTATTGCACACGACTGCATCTAGTGAGGGTGGTTCTCAGCAGTGTTGGGGTGAGGGTCTTTGGTGGAGTTAAGAGTTTTGGGGAAATTTAAGGCGAATTTAATAGATACTAATTTAAATACTTGCAGTCCAAATAAAAATAAAATAATAAATAAAAAAAATTGCGGTCCAAATAAAACCTTCTTGGAAATTTCTTGGGGAGCAGATCAATAAAAATGATCCCAAATCACTTGGAGTAAAATTACTTTCACTTACATTAAAAGTTAATTTGATTGTTAATTATTCGGAATAAAATCTCAGTAGATTATTTTTCCTTTTCCTGAAAAAGCTCCCATTTTAAGGATAGACTTCCATAGCTGTGTCAATTTGATGGTGAATGGACCAGTAGAAAGGCTCCAAAATGACCTGGACATTATAATTTCAGAATTTGTAGATTTGACTTTGAATTTGAAGATTAAAAAAAAAATATATATATAAGACAAATGTAAATTAAGTCACTGGTATAAAATACATTACAATTACATAGTGGATGTTAATTTTATGACAACACTAAAAGTGCAATTACAATAAAATTAATACCCTTTAATACTTTAATGATTAATATACTGAATTCAATTATGATAATTATATAAAAAAGAAATTATGATAAAATTAAAATTTAAAAAATTATATTAATTTTATCATTTCATTCAGTATATTCATGTATTATAATTTCATTCTGGATATTATTTTTATTATAATTTCATTTTTGATATCAATTTTATCATAATTCAATTCAGGATATAAATTTTATTATAATTGTAATTTTGATTTTGACCTTATTGACCTAATTTTTGATAGTAAAATTTTTATAATGTAATTCTGGATACTAATATTATTATTGTTTCATTTTGGGTATTAATTTTATTAGAATTATAATTTGGGCTTTATTAGTCAATTATTATTTTTAATATTAATTTTATTAGAGCTTCTTTCCTCATGTTTCTCAGTTATTTTAGACTCTCTCACAGCTCTGCTCATCATTTTCCACACTTTTTGGACTTTTTTTTTCAGATTTCCACAAATAAATAAATGTTTGGTTGTAAAATAGCAGCATCTTAATAGAATTTTATATAATTAATTAGATCATTTTTGTATAATTATCTGCAACACATGCCCTTTTCATTCTCATTTCATTACTTCAGAATGTTTTCTTGTTTTTAATTCTGAAATAATGAAGTAAAAATGTAAAAGTTATGGCATATTTTATATTGTTTTATTTTTTTCTTTCAATATGTTAAATTTGGCAAATAAACAGAAAGTGTGCACTAAAGTTTGATGATCTGTGATGTCTGTTGGCTTATTGATCAGACTAGTAACTGTAAAAGTCACTGTGAGCTCTTCTGAGCTCAGCACTGAGGCCCACAGCTGCATTTATATCCTTTAATAAAGTAACTGAGGCTCGTTAGCACTAATTAAACAGGTGCTGTGTGTTTCTGCTGTAGACTCAATACTACTACTACTACTAATAATAATAATAATAATAATGATCATAGTGCTGATGATAATAATGTGTGTTTCACAGTACGAAGTAAAAAGCAAAAGAGGAAGATGAAAAAAAGATAAAACTACAAAAAATAAATAGCAGAAAGGGAATATATTAATAATTACAATTAAAAATCACAGGATGAAAGTGTAGATGAAAAGAAAAAAATAGATAAAAATGCAGACAGAAAGAAAATAAAAGTTATACTAATATTCCAGTAAAATAGCACACGATAAGAAAACGAGTGAAACGTTAATTTACAGAAATATGAATTGAACTGTGTTTAATACTTTATACCGTGTCGCTTTAGACCAAACAAAGAAAAGTGTAAACGTTCAAACGTTGTCCATAAAGAACCTCTGAAGAGCCCTTTAAGGGTGTAGTTACAGTATACTCTAATAAAATAAAGGTTCCCTAATGGTTCTTGGCTTGGACATATGGTTCTAGGAAAATCCTTTCATTTTTAATTAGCAGACCTTATGTGGAGGTTCTTTAAACATAGAAAGGTTCTTCACACTCGCTGACAAATGTGATTCATTTGAAAGTTTCTGTAGGGAACTAAAGGTGGTTCTTCTGCACTCCTGAAAAGGTTCTTCAAGGGTTCTTTAGTAAAGACAATGGTTACAGAACCATGACACTGTGGTTAATTGGTTAAGTGGTTCCTCTCCGTGGCAGAGAACTTGTTGTATGGGGTTCTTTGAAGGATGGTTCTATATGGTTCCATAACAGGTTCTATTGTGGTCATAGAACCTTTTCTGTAGGTTCTGCTTTAATGTGGAATGTAAACACTATTAAAGTTGCCATACGTACCGTCCACTCCATCCATTCCCTGTACACACTGTCCACTCCCCTGACCACAACGTCCGCTCCCCTGACCACACCGTCCGCTCCCCTGTCCACACCGTCCACTCCCCTGTCCACACCTCCCACTTCCCTGTCCACACCGTCCACTCCCCTGTCCACACCTCCCACTTCCCTGTCCAAACCGCACACTCCCCTGTCCACACTGTCCACTCCCCTGTCCAAACCGCCCACTCCCCTGTCCACACCGTCCACTCCCCTGTCCACACCTCCCACTTCCCTGTCCACACCGTCCACTCCCCTGTCCACACCTCCCACTTCCCTGTCCAAACCGCACACTCCCCTGTCCACACTGTCCACTCCCCTGTCCAAACCGCCCACTCCCCTGTCCACACCGTCCACTCCCCTGTCCACACCTCCCACTTCCCTGTCCAAACCGTCCAATCCCCTGTCCACACTGTCCACACACGGAAACTAAGGTCAACACTTTACCTGAAGGGTGTCTACATAACACATTCATGACATCTTACATAAACATTTCATAACATGTGCATGCATGTCAAAGCACTTAATGACCGAGTGGGTAAAGTGAGGTCATTTGTATTTTGTTTTTCCAGAAACTGGCATTTTAGTGAAAATAATAGTTTTTCAAAATCAAATTGAGCACTTTTATTTTGAAAAATGTATCTTAGTAAATAAATCCATATTAATATCATATTAAACACGTATACTTTATGAACGTTGATTGAAATTCATGAACTTGTTATGAAGTGTTATGAATGTATTATGTTGACACCTTTCAAGTGAAGTTTTACCGAAACTAAACTAAAAAGCTCGTTTTGAATTCACAAAAAACAGAGCACTTGCACAGCCCCCCCCCCCCCCACCCCCCCCCCCCGCCCTCCATCCAGCCTGGGTGATGCATAATAACAATAATTAGTGTAGCCAATCAGAACAGAGCTCATTTGCATGTTTCTATCACATCAATAAAAACAGCCTGTTTACTTCTGAGGGATAGAGAGAGTTTGGAAAACCGCCGTGTAGAAATGAATTAGGACTGATTTTGATGCATGGAAAACATCCATAAAGGGGATCTCAGAAGTGCTGATATGGGCCCTTTAATGACCTGCTCGTGTTTGTTTGTGTGCAGTCCTGGAGAAAAAAGGATGAAAAGTGAATTATTTTTGATTATTTTTGGTGCGTAAATGTCAGGGGACAAAATAAAACCCAGGAAAAATGTGGGATATGTTTTATCCTTTTATTCTGATGATGAAAAATGAATAACTTGTACTTGATGGCTGTTTTCACTGGAAATTAAACACAAAGGTTTGTCGTGTGTGTGTGTCTGTGTGAATGTATGTGAGTGTATGTGTGTGTGTGCGTGTGTGTGTGTGTGTGTCCATTTGTGTGTGTGTGTGTGTATGTGTGTCCGTGTGTTTGCCTGTGTGTCTGTGTGTCCGCGCGCGTGTGTGTGTGCGTGTGTGTCCGCGCGTGTGTGTGTGTGTGTGTGCGTGTGTGTGTCCGTGTGTGTGTGTGTGTGTTTTCAGTGCTTAACAAGCTCCAAATTGAAAAAGAACATCATTTTGATTGTGCTGGCAGACAAAGCAGGAGGCCCCTGTTTTTGCGGGAGGTCCGCCCGCCGCGTGTGTGTGTGGTTGGTGGGGTGAGGGGGTGGGGTTTGGTTTGGGGGTCCTCCTTCTGCTGCTTTGTTCTGGTTGCTATGTTGGTATTGTAGGTTTTTGAGGGAAAGGACTTCGGGTCAATAGGCGGTCGAATGTTGCCCCCCCACCCCAACCCCACGAAATCTTCTCTCTGGTTCAATTAGAGAGACTGTAAAACTGCTGGGGGGGTTATGTGGGGTCTATGTTTGTTGCTAGGTGACAGATAAGCGAGGCTTCAGTGTTTTTTCAGATACCTGTCTTTCACGCTCAGGAACATTGTGACATGTTTTATTATAAATCAGATTTAGCTTTTCACTTCCCCTAATCACTATTCCCTACATTCTAGCACTAGATCACTATCACAGGAATCAGAATGTGTGATTAGAGTGAAGGTTTTCATCCTGTAACTCTTACTGATGTCACATTGTGAGACTGTAAGAGTCCCCTCAGTATTTGGCTCTCAGATATGCGCATATATTGAATAAAGCATAGCTCCATAGAAAACAGTACACTATAGAGTGAATTGGATGTATTTTCAGACAAAGTAGTGCACTATATATAGTGAATAGGGCATGGTTTCAGGCAAGGTAATGCACTGTATAGTGAACAAGGCATAGTTTCAGACAAAGTAATGCTGGATATAGTGAATAGAAAATAGTGTTAGATAAAGTAGTGCACTATATAGTGAATAGGGCATGGTTTCAGGAAAAGTAGTGCACTGTGTAGTAAACATGGCATAGTGTCAGACAAAGTAGTGCACTATATAGTGAATAGGGCATACTTTCAGACAACGTAGTGCACTATTACTAGTGCTAGTTGAATGAATGCACACGTGTCCTTCTGTATAGTGTATAAGTGCTGCAGTGGCTCACCTAACCTCATCGTAACCTCAACATACTAAACGACAGACAGACATCAGGCAGACAGACATCAGGCAGACAGACATCAGGCAGACAGACATCAGACAGACAGACATCAGACAGACAAACATCAGGCAGACAGACATCAGGCAGACAGACATCAGACAGACAGACATCAGGCAGACAGACATCAGACAGACAGACATCAGACAGACAGACATCAGGCAGAAAGACATCAGGCAGACAGACATCAGACAGACAGACATCAGGCAGACAGACATCAGACAGACAGATATCAGGATGCACTGTGAGTGTGCTGAGATTGGTGGATTAATGGACCCGAACTGAGGATGCGCTGTGGGTCATTTAGCCCCTGGAAGCTGTCATAAATTTCACAAATCGTAAGTCAAATTATTCAATA
This sequence comes from Pygocentrus nattereri, assembly GCF_015220715.1. Lineage (NCBI taxonomy): Eukaryota > Metazoa > Chordata > Actinopteri > Characiformes > Serrasalmidae > Pygocentrus > Pygocentrus nattereri. Next base: position 1,626,304 of record NC_051215.1, read on the forward strand.
ACTGCATGAAATAAATTTACATTTTATTTATTTTTTTGTAAAATTTCCCTCAGATTAACAGAACCTGTATCTCCACATATCACTATTTACCGCTGAAAGCCAAAAATCTCCGCCGCTCTTTGTGTTGTTCTCTAAAAGTGATGTTTCCAGAGCAGATCACTGAAGAGACGCCGTCTGTTTATAGTTTAGAGCCCAGATTTGGGGAAAAACGGGTCGACTTTCAGTAGAAAAACAAACTGAGTTCAGCTTCTTTTATTATAAGGGTTTAAAATGACATCACCGTCTATTAGACTGGAGAGAAGAGCTACAGCCTCACACGACGCCCAGCTTCTGAATGGAGCTTATGGAACATGAACGTTATGGAGATCATGACCGAGTGCGGTTTGGACCCACCGGTGGCCCCGAGGAGTTTAAGAGGCTACGATTATTTGAGGAAATAATGGATGTTGTTTTCTCTGGGTTGAAGAAGTGAGGGACCATCCAGATTGTTACCAGCATAAAGTAAAAAATCCACTTTCAAAACTGGATCAGTTGGTGTCTTCAGTCCCCAGAAGGAAAGGAAAGGAAAAGGTGATGTAAACGTAAGGTAAACGCGCTCCCATCCCCATGAAATATGTCGCAGGTATCAAATTCCGAATGAGCAAATATTTACAGAAAAACAAGAAATTTAATGAGTAGCGTAACTTCCAATGCATGGATTCCATGTAGCTATGAAATTTTGTGGAATTTTTTCCCATAGAGAGTGGGGTGAAAAATCGCATGCCACTCTACGGTACTTCTGTTTGCCCGCACAGCACCATTTTGCATACACTACTTCAGGGCAGGCCTCCAACCACAAAAAGTTGTTCTTACCCGCATTTCATCCATTTGTCATTTTTTCCATCCTTCATTTCTACCATAGAATCCAATTTATTTTTGCGACCACTCAAACCCTATTACTTCTTTGCCTGACAGACACCACAATACATCTACTCATTCAGGGCAGAAGCCAAGCTCGAATCCACAGCCATACTGACCCGTACTCCTCTATGTGTAGTTATTTCATCCCTCATTCCATCCACAGAATCCTATTCATTTTAGCCCAAATCTAAGTCCTATTATTTCTCTTGTCAAACAGACACCAAAATGCATGTACTTACTCAGGGCAGGTCCCCAATCTCTAATCCACAGTCACACTGACCCGCACTCCTCTGTGTGTAGTTATTTCATCCCTCATTCCTCCTAAAGACTTCCATAGTAACTGCTGCACAACCATTCCGTTTTTATTGGTCATTTATTTTTCTGCTGTTCTTTGAGTGCACATGTAAGAAAGCACAGACTTATTGGTCTGTAGTGCTGTTGGAGGAATAAAAGGAGGGAAAACATGGTTAATGGAGACTCTGCAAACGTAGCACCTAACTGAAAGGTGAACAAGGTAACTTGATAACTGAATATTACTAATTAATAGAGCTTACTCAGAACTGGCAGAGCATTTCTGTGGTTGTGAGTACTGTGCTTATGTGATCCATGCAGTAAAGCTGTTGTACTGTTTTCTGTTTCTTGTTAGGTCTGAAAATTGTTAGAGATCTTGTGTTTTATGGCTTGAACTCTTGTGTGGTGCTGATGTGTTTGTTACTCGGTGGTTACTTGACCCACCACATTATTGTTTTTAAATAAATACAGCCAATTACAATTTATGTAAAAATGCTAGATGTCTAAATATCCCAAGTGTCCAGCGTAGGGTTCTCCTTTAGCAGCTGTAGCCAGTCAGCAGCCTGTCCATGTTGTTCACCTTCATACACACTGACTCTGGGGTCTGAATCTGGGGCTTGGGGTCCCACAGAACCCAACACCACATACCAGGCAGCATGTTTGGCAGTAGCTCAGTTCCATTCAGTTCTTGTGGGTTGAAGTCTGCTATGTTTGGTGGAAGTCCATCCTAGAAGACGAGTAGCCACTAGCTGAGTGTGCTAGAACGCTCGTTTCCTTATTGAAGCAGCAGTCAAATGTCATGACTTCTAGTAGTTCTCTCTCTCTCTCTCTCTCTCTCTCTCTCTCTCTCTCTCTCTCTCTCTCTCTCTGTCTCTCTCTCTCTCTCTCTCTCTCTCTCTGTCTCTCTCTCTCTCTGTCTCTCTCTCTCTCTCTCTCTCTCTCTCTCTCTGTCTGTCTCTCTCTCTCTCTCTCTCTCTCTCTCTCACACACACACACTCTCTCTCTCTCTCTCTCTCTCTCTCTCTGTCTCTCTCCCTCTCTCCCTCTCTCCCTCTCCCTCTCTCTTTCTCTCTTTCTCTCTCTCTGTCTCTCTCCCTCTCTCTCTCTCTGTCTGTCTCTCTCTCTCTCTCTCTCTCTCTCTCTCTCTCTCTCACACACACACTCTCTCTCTCTCACACTCACACACTCTCTCTCTCTCTCTCTCTCTCTCTCTCTCTCTGTCTCTCTCCCTCTCTCCCTCTCTCCCTCTCCCTCTCTCTTTCTCTCTCTCTCTCTCTCTGTCTCTCTCTCTCTCTCTCTCTCTCTCTCTCTCTATCTCTCTCTCACTCACACACTCTCTCTCTATCTCTCTCTCTCTCTCTCTCTCTCTCTCTCTCACACTCACACTCACACACTCTCTTTCTCTCCTTCTCTCTCTCTCACACTCCATCACACTACCCACTCTCCCTCTCGCGCCCCGATGCTCCGTCTGCCCGCGCTCTCCTTCAGCCCGCAGCAGGTCGCGCGCGTGTGCGAGACTTTGGAGGAGAGCGGCGACGTGGCGCGCCTCACGCGCTTCCTGTGGGCCCTGCCCTCCGCGGACCCGCAGCGCGAGCCTGAGACTGTGGTGCGTGCGCGCGCCGTGGCGGCGTTCCACGCGGGAGAGTACGGTGACCTGTACCGGCTCGCGCAGAGCCGCAGCTTCAGCTCCGCGGAGTCGCGCGCCGCGCTGCAGCGCTTGTGGCTCGAGGCGCGCTATCGCGAGGCCGAGCGCGCGCGCGGACGGCCGCTGGGCGCTGTGGACCGGTACCGCGTGCGCAGGAAGTTTCCGCCGCCGCTCACTGTCTGGGACGGAGAGCGGCGCGCGCACTGTTTCCGGGACCGCGCCCGGCGCGTGCTGCGGCAGAGTTACCTGCGGGAGCCTTACCCGGACACGCCCGCCAAGAGCGAACTGGCGCGCGCCACCGGACTGACGGCCACGCAGGTGGGGAACTGGTTCAAGAACCGGAGACAGAGAGACCGAGCGGCGGCCACCAGGTGAGTAATAACACATTAATAACACCCATAATATAATAACAGCATTAACCATTAATATAACAGTTATAGCGCCTTAGTGACGCCATCGATATACAACACCATTTTATAATAATAACTATAATAACACAATAATAATGACATTAATAACACCACTAATAATGTAATAATAATGATAGTAATAACACCATAATTGTAGTAGTAGTAATAATAATAATAATAGAACATTAGACAGAGATTAGATCATTAGATAAAGCTTAATAATAATAATAATAATAATAATTAAGGGATGAAAGTATAAAACAACAGAAGGAATGTTAGGATGAATAATAACAGGAATATGTATTTATGAAATAAAAACAGAAGTATAAATCCACCGAAATGTGAAATGGAAGACTGTAATCGATCAGCGATATCAGGAGTGATCAGTTTTATACGGCCGTTTACATGGAGTCCGAATCCCGGACTGACCAGCACGGCTCGCTCCCGCTGACCTTCACAGACTGTAGAACTGAATCCAGTTCAGGTTCATTCGGATTAATTACAGTCTCACAGATTACAGAGGGTTTTCTTTATTAATACTACTACTACTAATAATAATATAATTAATAATTAATAATAATAATAGTAATAATAGTAATAATAATAATAATAATAGTAAAGTCGGTAAAATGATTGTTATTTAATATTTCCAGGTGGCTTATTGTTTTCAGACCGGCTCGAATTTGAACATCATTCTCATTATTTTCTTTATTATGTCTCAATATTTTATTAGTTTAGTGTCATTTTTAAATCGCGGCTCTAATCACTCCTCCTCTTCATCACTCCTCCTCCTCTTCACCATCACCCCTCCTCCTCCTCCTCATCTAATCACTCCTCTTCCTCCTCTTCATCACTCCTCCTCCTCTTCATCTAATCACTCCTCCTCCTCATCTTCATCATCTCATCACTCCTCTTCATCATCACCCCTCCTCCTCCTCCTCATCTAATCACTCCTTCTCCTCCTCTTCATCACTCCTCCTCCTCTTCATCTAATCACTCCTCCTCCTCATCTTCATCATCTCATCACTCCTCTTCATCATCACCCCTCCTCCTCTTCACCATCACCCCTCCTCCTCCTCTTCATCTAATCACTCCTCCTCCTCCTCTTCATCATCTCATCACTCCTCTTCATCATCACCCCTCCTCCTCCTCCTCATCTAATCACTCCTTCTCCTCCTCTTCATCACTCCTCCTCCTCTTCATCTAATCACTCCTCCTCTTCATCATCTCATCACTCCTCTTCATCATCTCATCACTACTCCTTCTCTTCATCATCACTCCTCCTCCTCATCTTCATCATCACTCCTCCTCCTCCTGTTTTTCCATCTAATCACTCCTCGTCCTCCTCTTCATCACTCCTCCTCCTCTTCACCATCACCCCTCCTCCTCCTCCTCATCTAATCACTCCTCTTCCTCCTCTTCATCACTCCTTCTCCTCTTCATCTAATCACTCCTCCTCCTCCTCTTCATCATCTCATCACTCCTCTTCATCATCTCATCACTACTCCTTCTCTTCATCATCACTCCTCCTCCTCCTGTTTTTCCATCTAATCACTTCTCCTCCTCTTCCTCTTCTTCTTCATATACACAGACGTGTGTGTGTGTATTTATGTATACACATAATTAGATGTATAAACATAGTTGTGTGCAGAGGTTTGTGAACCCCATTCAAATGACATGTTGTGTTTATTTTGTGCGCACAATTTATATTTATTTATTTATTTGTTACATATTGGAAAAAATATGAAATCGGCTTCTGCAGGTTTTATAATCGTACATAAAGTCTTATATTAACATAAACTCTCAGAAAAGCTGCTTTTAGGGTTCTTTACTGATGAAAAGGGTTCTGCCTAGAACCATGAACACTTAAAGAACTATTTGCATGCTGCAGCGGTTCTCTGCAAGTGTTCTTCAGATCAATGGAGAATGTGCTGTAGATGGTTCTATATAGCACCAATAATGGTTCTTCTATTGTAACAATCTTGACATTGAAATGATGGAAGAACCCTTTTTGGTGCTGTATAGGATCCTTTTCCAATAGATCTTATTTAGAACCATATACAGCACATCCCCATCAATCTAAAGAACCCTTTCAAGGTGCAAAGAACGCTTTCATCATAAAAAGGGGTTCTTTGACCGTTCAACCATTTTCTTTCCTAAAGAACCCTTGAGGAACCATCTTTTTTAAAGAGTGCAGAACCCAACAAGGTTCTGCTATCGTTACAGTGTCAACCCTTTTTGGTGTAAACATGCAAATGGTTCTGTATAGAAGTCATGGTTCTAACCCCTGAAGAACCATCTGGGCGTTTGGACTGAGGAGGACGGGTCACTGTGCGGTTCTCAGTGTGTTCCAGCATGAAGGCGTGATGATGAAGTGATGACAGTCGTTTCCACTCGTATCCCGTCCAGAATTAATACAGTATTAATCCTAATCTCAGCTGTGTCAGGTTATCCACTCTCAGCAGGAGCCTCAGAGTCTGTTGGGCCAACTGTCGGTTTGGGATTATAATCCCGGTTCTCCTCGTAGAACTTTTACTCATGTTCTCACTGTAAACACTGTAAACGGAGCTGCACTATCCGTGTGAATCAGAGGCCTAGGACCAGTTGACTAGGCGGTGTGGTAAAAGAGAAAAAGATGGTTCTTCAAGGGTTCTTTACTGAAGACATTTGTTCCATATAGAACCATTAACACTCAAAGAACCAGTTGCATTCAGCTTCTTCCTGAGTTGGGAAGGTTGGGAAAGACTGAACGAGGGATGATCAAATGTTGTTTACTACACATTCAGATTCTCGCAATGGTTCTTTAGTAAGGAGAATGGTTCCATTTGGAACCACAAGTTCTATGTAGAACCATTTGCATGGTAAAAGGGTTCTCTGCGTGGTGAAATGGTTCTTCAGATTGTTGGAGAATGTGTTGTATATGGTTCTATAGAGCACCGAAAAGGGTTCTGCTGTTGTTACAAACTTGATATTGTAACTAGAACAGAACCCTTTTTGGTGCTATTTAGGAAAAGAAGATGATTCTTTCAGAGTTCTTTAGTAAAAAAATTATTCTATATAGAACCTTGAACAATCAAAGGACCCTTTGTATAATTAAAGGGTTCCTTGCATCATGATGTGGTTCTTCAGATCGACTTGTAGAGAGTTCTATATTGAAACATTTTCAAAATGGTTCTGTATAGCACCTAAAAGCGTTCTGCTGTTGTATACTAAGTTTACAATGCAACAGTAGCAGAACCCTTTTTGGTGCTATACAGAACCATTTTCAAATAAGGTTGTATACAGAACCTTTTTGAAGTTGGTTTTATATAGCATCAAATAAGGTTCTGCTGCTATTAAGCTTTACATTGTATCAACACCACTTATATAGAACCATATACAACACATCCCCCATCAATCTGAAGAACCATTTAATCTTTCTGAGAACCACTTAAGCATGCAGAGTGTTTATGGTTCTATATTGCACTATTGTCTTTACTAAAGAACCCTTAAAGAACCATGTTTTTCATAGGTGTAGACAAAAGGATTCAAAGGGGAATTCCAGCATCTTTTCAAATTTTCTGTATAATCCAGTGTGTGAGGTGTAAACAGATCCAGAGGGTTTGGTGTGAAACGGTTCAGACGTCTTTACAGCGGTGGTGATGGGAACCAGACGTCGCCATGACTACAACACAGATATAGACACTTTATTTACCATCCAGAACCACCAGAGAACCCACACGAGTCTTCTGAGCTTATATGGAATGTTGATGATGGAACCTAGTGGTATCTGAAATAATAAATTTCCTTTGGGGACTATTTTGCCTCACAGCACCCTGCATGTTATGTATCCCTCCACCATGAATGGAGTTGAAGTTCTCTAAACTCTCATAAAACAGCGTCTCAGTCATCAGGCAGTGAATTCAGAACCAGCTCATGTAGGAACTTTCTGTGAGGAGCTTTTAGAGGGACGTCTGGTTCCCATCACCACCACTGTGAGGAGCTTTTAGAGGGACGTCTGGTTCCCATCACCACCACTGTGAACGGTTCTGACTCTGTTTCTCTAGAGTGGAGCGTTTCACACCAAACCGCTCAGAACCGATTCTGTTTAACCTTGTAATTATGCAGAAATTTTTAAAAATTGCTGGAGTTCTCCTTTAATTATTAGGCCCATGAGCTGGAGGGTTCTAAAGGGTTAATGAGAATTATGTTTGAACTTGTTGTTCTGCTTTACATCTCAATAAATGAAGCAGAGCTGTTTCCACACTGCAGGCTGGGCTCTTTGTGCCACAATCTCCTGAAGTGTTGCGCTCGTTCTCCTGTAGGATACAGCAGCAGGTTTTATCCGGTGACTCGGTCCAGTCTCTTCTGCTGGACAACGAAGGACCTGTAGACGCTCCGAGTGTTTCATCCAACCTGGAAAAGACGAAGAAAGCCGCTGAGGCCTCCTGCGCTGACTCCATCACCTCCAGCGACAGCAGTGTGAGATGTAGAGTGGGAGCTGGTGGTTCTGGTTCTGGAGATGTAATACAGTAAGATTCACTCTCAGGCATAAAGGCTGGGGCAGTGGCCCTCCTGTCTGGGTGAGACCCTCAGGGCTCTGTCTCAGTACCTTCAGTCAGGGATCATAACTGAACCATGATCCACTGAAATGATCTGTTCTAAGCTGGACTGACTCCACACACCCGCCTCGCCTCGCCTCCAGGCTTTTACTCTACTGCTCTGTTTTAAAACATTCGGTTATGAAAAGGAACAATTACCAACTTTTCACCTGGAGAACCTGATTTAAGCTCCACAATCAGACCTTAGAACCACTGAAGAACCTCTGAGGGAACATCTACACTGTTTGAACCTCGATGAACGAGAAACGTACCTGAACAGAAGCTTCATTTCTGACCGTGTAGAATAAAAAGGAGTTCACCTCCTGCTTTAGAGAGCAAGACACTGCTGTCAGAACAAAGCCTTGTCCATTTTTGCCGTTTTTCAGTTTTTGAGACAGTTTGAAAGTGTCTGCTGCCTTTTACATTGTGTCTAAATTTCATGGTGAACAGACCAAAAGAAACGGCCCAAAATGACTTGGAAAAAATTCTGGTTCCATTGACTTACATTAAAAGTAAAGTCAGTTTTTTCCTTCTCCTGTGAAGTTAGGAGGTTCTGTTCCGACAGCAGTGAAGAGTTTCATTACAGGAAACTTCAAGGGCTGAATAAGACAAGCTAAACCAAAACGCTGGGTTTGATCTGGTCGGTGGGAGGGCAGATGGCACAGACACAACCGAAGCAACCGACCACCTTCTCGCTTTCCCAGGCCCATTTATAGCTGGAGCCCCTCTGCTGCAGCCAATCAGAAGTCTCCAAGGACAGGGCCTAGTAAAAGAATGGCAAAGAGGGCAAGGCAGCAAGAACAGCCTAACGGTCGTAACACCAAGCAAACCAGTCACTTGCTGTATATTTGGTATAGACAGAAATGAGGTTCACAAAAAGCTGAAGTTTCCCTTTAATCACTGGCTGAATAGCCTGACCAGGTGACTTTTACCTGCACTGGACAGGGACCAAGCATGAGGAACCATGAAGGAAACATCTGTAATCTTCACTTGGACTTCAAACGAGCTAAAGGAGCAGACGGTCTACCTGAAACAGAGCTGCTTTATGAGGAGCCTGGCCTCTTCTTATTTCCCCCATTATATCAAAAACAGCAGAGGGCGCCTGTGAGCGAGTCCTCGATGAATGGGAGTGAATGGAGCTCAACGGCTAAAAACGAAAAGCTAAAATAACGTCTAATCACTCGCCCAGAACTTTCCTTTCATTTTAGAAAGTAGAAGGACGAGTTTCAGTGAAAGAGAAAACTCACCGGTTTGTTTCCTTTTTCTGCAGCAAACGGGTTTTGGGCCTGTGACTGAGTGCTGATTGGTGGGCGAGCGGAGCAGCTCACTGACGTCATGAGGCGCCGTTTTAAGCTCCTATAACTCGAGTTTAAAAGCTCTTAAATATCACAGCGCTGTTAAAATGTTTTATGCTGTTCAGGAAATGAAGGAATTCTTTTACAGTAAAATGTTTCAGCGTTTATAAACTATGATTTTACTCAAACGCTCCATATCAACCCATTCATTTTGGACTGGCTTGGGAGCGCCCCCTAGTGTTTGAGAAACCCAGAAGACACTGCAGAGAGTGGGAATTCTCCTCTCTACAGGTTCTCTGCTTGAAAGAGCTTTAGTGCCTGTGGAAGTCGGAGGTCGAGCACTTCAAGGGGCCTGAATAGGACACGTGTGCTCCACAGCCATCAGTCTTTCGGGACGATTTTACGACCTTTTTCACTTTGATTTTTCAAAGACTAATCATTTTCCCATTTTTTCCGTTTTTTTCCTTTTTTCCCATTTCATTTCAACTTGCCTCGACCTCAAATGTTTCATAAGAGAAGAAAACAGAGGTGTGAGGTCACCGTCGCGTGAGCCTGTGTGTATTGCAGTGCTTTATAATGGGCTGATACTTATTTCACTAGAACACTGTCGGTCGTAAACAAGCGCTTTGCTCATGTGTAACGTGGCGTCTGTGGTGCATCAGGTGTTGTGATGATGTCAGATGAAGGCGTCTGGATGAATAAAGTTGTTGATCCGTAAACGCCAGCAGAAGCAGGACTGATTATTTTGTTATTTTGATGATTGTGTAATAATCACTTTAAAGGGCCCATTTCCTTCATTTTTCTTGGATTTTAGTCGTCATTTATTTTTACGTCATCATTTATTTTTAGTCATTTATTTAATACGTCACCATTTTCGAGCCTCTGTTTATCTGCTGTTCTTGTTACTGCATCCTTTCAGATATACTGATATATGTAAATGAGCTCTGTTCTGATTGGCTGTGCCGTAGTGTGCCGCATTCCAAAAGCAGTCCAGCCTGGAACACTCCTTATAACTTCAGTGTGAGTGGGCGGGGCTAAACTGCTGTAGGCTGAATAGGCAGATATATGTAAGCGTATATTGGTTTTTCTGTGACATCACAGGAACAATGAACTAAGAATACGGGGTATAACATGAAGGAAGCTGAAGAAATTGAGGGCAGATTTCATGATATGGGCCCTTTAAGTGAATATGCATTTTGTTTGTGCTGTAGTTGGACGTGGCTCTGGCGCGATGGGGCAGTATAGCGGGCAGTAGAGAGGGCGGTGTCGGGGGCATGTTCTCTTTAATGCCCGTCTCTGTGAGTAATCAGCAGCTCTGTGATTGCATAACATGCTGTGACAGTAATGCGCATGAGGGGTCAACGAGGGGTCACTGAGCTTCAGCTTCAGCCCAGCAGTGCAGTAACAGCCTCTACTCTTCTGGGAAGGCTTTACTCTAGATGTTGAACATTGCTGTGAGGATTTGATTCAGCACTAGTGAGGTCAGGCACTGATGTTGGATGGTCAGTTCTCCAACTCATCCCAAAGGTACTGGATGGAGCTCCATCACCCCAGAGCACACAGCTCCACTGCTCCACAGCCCAGTGCTGGGGGGCTTTATACCCCTCTAGCCCACACTTGGCATTGGGCATGGAGAAAAAAAAAAAAGTAAAAATGATGTTTGGCTAAATATTCAACCCCATCAGAACCACCTCTTGCTGCAAAAAGAGCTTTTCCATTTGAATTTAATGCTCAAATCTTAAGGCAAATTATTCAGTAACTGCATGAAATAAATGAACATCTTCATTTTATTTTATTTATTTTTTGTAAAAGCCCCTCAAATTATCAGAACGTGTGTTTTCTGATCTCCACATTTCACTACACGCTCACAATTTGCTGCCGAAAGCCAAAAATCTGCGCCGCTCTTTGTGTTGTTCTCTAAAAGTGATGTTTCCAGAGCAGATCACTGAAGAGACGCCGTCTGTTTATAGTTTAGAGCCCAGATTTGGGGAAAAACGGGTCGACTTTCAGTAGAAAAACAAAGTTCAGCTTCTTTTATTATAAGGGTTTAAAATGACGTCACCGTCTATTAGACTGGAGAGAAGAGCTACAGCCTCACACGACGCCCAGCTTCTGAATGGAGCTTATGGAATATGAACGATATGAGGAACATGACCGAGAGCGGTTTGGGACCACCGGTGGTCCCGAGGAGCTGAAAGAGTTCAGTCTGTTGAGGTGCTGATTTGCCATTGTTTGACATGGAAATACCAACAGAAATCTGATCAGAAATGTTGGAGACGTGTTCTCTGGAGTGACCAATCACGCTTCTCCGTCTGGAAATCCGATGGATGAGTCTGGGTTTGGCGGTTGCCAGGAGACGGTACTTGTCTGACTGCATTGTGCTGAGTGTAAAGTTTGGTGGAGGGGGGATCATGGTGTGGGGGTGTTTTTCAGGAGTTGGGCTCGGCCCCTTAGTTCCAGTGAAAGGAACTCTTAAAGCTTCAGCACCAAGAGATTTTGGACAATTTCACACTCCCAACTTTGTGGGAACAGTTTGGGGACGGCCCCATCCTGTTCCAACATGACTGAACACCAGTGCACAAAGCAGGTCCATAAAGACGTGGATGAGCCAGTTTGGTGTGGAAGAACTTGACTGGCCTGCACAGAGTCCTGACCTCAACCCCACAGAACACCTTTGGGCTGAATTAGAGCGGAGACTGTGAGCCAGGCCTTCTCGTCCAACATCAGTGTCTGACCTCACAAATGTGCTTCTGGAAGAAAGAGCTTCTGTGTTCAGATCACAGCTCTGAATCTGGACAGTCAGCGTCTGTCCCGTATCACAAATCTGAATAAGCTGGTGAACCTGCGCTGGGCTTCCTTTAATAATAACGAGCTGAACCGCATCGAGGGTCTGGAACACTGCCCCCTGCTGGAGGAGCTGTCCCTCAACCACAGCAATGTACAGGGCAGTTAATATCAAACATATGTGTATATACATATATGTGTGTGTGTGTGTGTGTGTGTGTGTGTGTGTGTGTGTGTGCATGCATTTGACCTCATATCCTGATAAAGTATGAAAATAAAACTGCTCAGTGTTAATTTGCAAGGTTAAATGGTTCTTCGCATCATTTTTGAAAATGGTTCTATATAGCACCAAAAACGGTTCTTTGTCATGTACAAGCTTGACGTACTGTAGTAACAAAAATCTTATATATAGAACCACTGTCTTTACTAAAGAACCCCTAAAGAACCATTTTAAGAGAGTGTTTTGGTGCTTTTCTTTGGACAGCAATTACTTTTCTGAAGGGCAGATTTGTGACTAGATTTGCACTGAGATGTGCACAGCGACCCCTGGTGGCTGTTTGTAGAACAACATGCGTCTCTTTGTGTCCACTACATTAATGAAGATCAACACTTACAACAAACCAGACTGTAATTACCATTTATGAGATAAACAAACTCATACACTCACTGGCCACTTTATCAGAAACACCCAACTTGTGCTTCTTACATGGTTTGTTGAAGGGCTCTTTAGTATAGATAATAGTCCTGTACACAGCAAGGAACACTCAGAAAACCCGTTTCATGATTAATGGGTTCTCTGCATCGTGAGAAGGCTCTTCAGATTGGTGGAGAACGTGCTGTCTGTAAAAATGACATTCTAAACAGAACCATTGCCTTTGGCTTTTTGAAAGTGTAGAGCTGCAAATCTAAAATATATGGCGCACTGGTTAAAAGCTGGAGATAGCTTGAAGGCAGTGATGGCAGGGCTGAGAAAAAATGGTGTTAGAGTGTAATACAGTGCTATACAGGGGCTATTACACGTGTTATTACACTGCTTGTCTGATTTACTGTGTGCCTTGTTTTTTATGCTGCTGTTTGACTGTATTTATAATACTCTGTATGTAACGGCTTCACTTGATGGGCAGTTTGCACTGCTCATTATTCACTGGCCAGACTGAACCACTAGAGGGCAGAAGAGCGCTGTAATAACCCCAGTAACTCACACAGCAACAGCACTAAGGCTGCTGTATTAC
>NC_051215.1:1644440-1659440 GCF_015220715.1 Pygocentrus nattereri
AGCTGGTGGCTAACATGGTTACGCAGCGTCCAAGTGAAACGTGTCCTTTCTCCAAATTTCCTGAAAGCTTCTTGGAACAGCCTCCGTGGATTTCCAGAATGTTCCAGAACCGCAAAGAGGCCGGTTCTCAGAAAGAAGCCTCGTCAGAGGTTAAACACTTTTCAGTCCAAATGATCAGGCTTTCCTCTTCGGTTGTGATGCTAAAGCAGGTTCATTTAGAGAAAACATGACGTGTAAATATTTGTAAATATTTGTGTGTTTATTGATGCCAAAGGCCACACCCACTTTATCCTTTAACCTTTCAGGTGTTTAAAGCACCTTTGGACCTAAAGAGATTCAGTATTAGCTTTTAAAGGTAGTCTGGGAAAGAAAACCGCTTAAAAAAGTTCGACAGACGGTGAAACTTACATTATCACTGTTGTTGGAACCAAACCTTGTATCTCCATGTTTGTTGATTATGAGCTTTTCTCATAATCTGAAAATGCCTGTTGCTCTTTAATTGCGTGTCAATTTAATCATAAATGGGGCAAATAAAATGGCCCAAAATGACTTGGAAGTATGTCTGGTTCCATTAATTTACACTGAAAGTAAAGTATGTTTTTCCCTTTTCCTGCAAAGTTACCATTTTTATATACATATACACACTAAACTGCCAAAAGTATTCGGTCGTCTGGCTTCACAGGCATATGAACTTGAGTGACGTCCCATTCTTAATCCATAGGGTTTAATATGATGTCGGCCCACCCTTTGCAGCTGTAACAGCTTCAACTCTTCTGGGAAGGCTTTCCACAAGGGTTAGGAGTGTTTATGGGAATTTCTGACCGTTCTTCCAGAAGCGCGTTTGTGAGGTCAGACACTGATGTTGGACGAGAAGGTCTGGCTCACAGTCTCCGCTCTAATTTATCCCAAAGGTGTTCTGTGGGGTTGAGGTCAGGACTCTGTGCAGGCCAGTCAAGTTCTTCCACACCAAACTGGCTCATCCACATCTTTATGGACCTGCTTTGTTCACTGGTGCTCAGTCATGTTGGAGCAGGAAGGGACCGTCCCCAAACTGTTCCCACAAAGTTGGGAGCGTGAAATTGTCCAGAATCTTTTGGAGCTGAAGCTTTAAGAGCTCCTTTCACTGGAACTAAGGGGCCGAGCCCAACTCCTGAAAAACAAACCCACACCATGATCCCCCCTCCACCAAACTTTACACTCAGCACAATGCAGTCAGACAAGCTCTCTCCGCTGTTCTTGAGCTGATCTGAAGGCCACATGAAGTTTGGAGGTCTGTAGTGATGGACTCTGCAGAAAGTTGGTGACCTCTGCGCACTATGCCCCTCAGCATCCACTGACCGCTCTGTCATTTTACGTGGCTGACCACTTCGTGGCTGAGCTGCTGTCGTTCCCAATCGCTTCCACTTTGTTATAATCCCACTGACAGTGGACTGTGGAATATTTAGTAGTGAGGAAATTTCACGACTGGACTTGCTGCACAGGTGGCGTCCGATCACGGTACCACGCTGGAATTCTCTGAGCTCCTGAGAGCGACCCATTCTTTCACTAATGTCTGTAGAAGCAGTCTGCAGGCCTAGGGGCTCGGCTTTATACACCTGTGGCCATGGAAGTGACTGGAACACCTGAACTCAGTGATTTGCCAAAGCACTCAAACCTGAGTGTTTAAACCACGTTTGCACTGAAAGAGGTTGAGTATGAGCTTTTAATGGTAGTTTGCAGTTTGGAGAAGAAAACCCCTTAAAAACGTTCAACAGAATCTGATGTGTCCCCGAACTTTTGACGAGAAATGCACAATTTCTGGCTTCTACACACGACAGAGACCAAAACTGCGGCATTTGGTTTTCTCTGGAGCCTTGAGCTGCTCGAGAACATTAGATCTTTTGTGATCTGTAGGATGTTTTTAATCACAATGAGCTACACAGGTTTGACTGTGCAGCACAGAAACCAGACACAACAAACACAAACGTCCAGCTTAGAGCCCAAACGCTCAGAAACACCCGCTGACACCCGCTGCTCGAATGCGAGTGTGAGTGGAAACCAAGAAATAAACAAGTATAACCGTCACCTTTTTGGAGAAGATTGACTATATAATTTACCCATTTAGCTCATTTACAGCACAAACCTCTTACATTGTAACGTAGACAATAGAAGGCAGGAGGTTTTTCCTGTGCTGCTGTTGTACACTCTTAAAAATATGGTTCTTCAAGGGTTCTTTAGTTCTGTATAGGACCATGAACACTCAAAGAACTTACCAAACTTTGCCTGGTGAAATAGCCAGTCAGACTGAAGGAGAACGTTTTGTATATGGTTCTATACACTCTGTTCTTACAGGCTCATGTCACAACAATAGTAGAACCCTTTTTGGTGCTACATAGAACCTTTTCTATATAAAAGGTTCTATATGGAACCAAATGCAACACATTCTATATCAGCCTGAAGATACATTTCACCGTGCATCCTTACTAAAGAATCACCTTTTTAAGAGTGTGAGTCTTTTGTTTTGATCAAAATCTTCCAATATTTTGGTTTAAATTCCTAATCTATCATAAATACCCTGGTTCAGATTATACTGACTAGGTTGGAACTAAGGCTGCAGGTTCTAGTGAGGTCCTACCTGGACTATTAACACATTCATAAAGATGTTATGAGGTTATAACAGTTCATACGCTTTATGTTCATACAGTCATCTGCGTAAGTTGACGCTCCTGGTCAAATTCCATGTGTTGCTGATTATAAGTTCACATCATCTACAGAGCCACCCAGCTGCGCGTTTTACTGCACAACTGCTGTTTATTATTGGGGAAATAAATAAAAATAAAGCAGAAAAATGTGGCCCGTGCAGAAGTTATGGCACATTTTATATTTCATATTTTATTTTCTGAAATGTTCCAATACGTTAAACTCAGAAACTGTCACTGCAAACTGAGACGAGCATATCGGAGTGAGGGCTGTGCTGAAAGGTGTGTTCACCTTAAAGTGTTTTCACTTAGGAAATCAAAGGTGTCCAAACTTTTTTATTATACATTTATAATTAGGGCTAAATAATCAGAATGTTTCAGTACTGATACTGAGGTTTTTGATTCCTTACTTAAGATTACAAACTCAAAGTGGGTGTGGCTAAAAGCAGAAGTGAGAAGTTGGTGTATTTTCAGAATAATTACAGATCAAGACGTCACTAATTTAGCCAATCAGCAGCCTAGACGTTGAAACAAGCATGCGTATTGGCTCATAGACGCTCATAAGGCCGCCTACTTACTTAAGTACTGGATTACACCCTTCAGCACTCTGTATTATTGAGGTGGTTTGGTCAGTATTGATGTTTGATACTCAGCCTTAAAGCTAATACAGTATAAAACTGCACTATGTAGTAAAATCAGGAGTTGATGGTTAAATGTTAAAACTTGTATCTGCATTAAATTATATTACATACATTACTTATTACTTGTTAGCTACATTTGCCTTGTAGCTCCAAACTTCAGAAGCCAAACGTGTCCTGACTGATCGATTACATTTGGGTGAAGGGGATGAAGTGGGTAAATTAGATTTTTAGCCAAACGGCCACTTTAAAGTAAACGAGAATAATCAGATGTTTAATGCGAATGTGCTTTGGCAGCTTAATATGTTATAGCATGTTATATCATGAGTGCTGGGTCAGTCCCCCTCCTGTCTCTGGGGTGGGACCCTCAAGGCTCCGTCTCAGTCCCTTCAGTCAGGGAACATAACTGAACCATCATCCACTGAAATGATCTGTTCTAAGCTGGACTGACTCCACACACCCCGCCTCGCCTCGCCTCCAGGCTTTTACTCTACTGCTCTGTTTTAAAACATTCGGTTATGAAAAGGAACAAATACCAACTTTTCACCTGGAGAACCTGATTTAAGCTCCACCATCAGACCTTAGAACCACTGTAGAACCTCTGAGGGAACGTTCACACTGACTGGACCTCGATGAACGAGAAACGTACCTGAACAGAAGCTTCAATTCTCGCAGTGTATAGTTATGTATAACATACCACATCCCTGATAGAGAAGTCAACGCCTATGAATGTAACAAATGGAAATGGAAATGATTTGGGTCAGACTTTTATTCCAAAATTTGGTCATTTATTATAAAATATGTCAAATATGATGTCCGTAATATGTTCCACCGCCGATGCTGAAGAAACATTTCGACACCGTATGTATACGTGTCAGCGTTCTCCGAGTGAATATGGGCTTAGAACGGATCCTGTTCTATTGAACAAAAACTTGCATTGTGAGTGGAGCAGAAATTCCGCTCCTTCACCCCGAGGCCCCTCATACCCACAATCATGCACCCCCCGCCGTCCAAAACAGGCTCCGATTACACGGGCTGGAAACCCTCAGTGGCCTCCGTTCAAAACTATTTACCCTGACACACACACACACACACACACACACACACACTTCGCTGTGCCCACTCAAAGCTTTTTCAAGCGACAGTTTGCCAAAAAAATCTAATTTCCACAGTTTGGCCCACTGTCTCGTCGTGTTTTAAGCATTCGGAGTGCTGCGAAATGCACTTGTAGCTAAATCTGCACTCAAAATACCAATAAATCCTCAAAAATCGGATTATATTTGCGTTGAGTGTGAATCCATTTAACCGTTTCTTGCGAAGACACAGCTGCGCGTTTTACTGCACAACTGCTGTTTATTATTGGGGAAATAAATCAAAATAAAGCAGAAAATGTGGCCCGTGCAGAAGTTATGGCACATTTTATATTTCATATTTTACTTTCTGAAATGTTCCAATACATTAAACTAAAATGGCCCACAACGACTTGGAAAAAACTCTGGTTCCATTGACTTTCATTATAAATGAAGCAGGTTTTTTCCTTCTCCTGTCATCATTTTGGAGATACGAGGTTTTGTTTTCCGACAGCTTCTTTAGTTTTACACTGAAACTATGAGGCTGATGTAGCTAACGAGTAATGTAGGCTCTTGTACACCAATTAGCATGGCGCTAACAGCCTACCTAAACACCTGGATGACCGCACGCTCATCTCAAAGCGTGTGGAAGGTGTTCAGCATCAGCATTCGTGGCCCACTGGTGTCGCACATGCTAGCCGGGAACGTTCACACGGCTTGGGCGAACTTTCTGACGTTTATAGAACCATTATACAACACGTTCTCCAGCAGCTTTAGTAAAGACAGAGTTTCTGCTTAGAACCATGAACACTTAGCATGATTTGATGGTTCCCCGCATGGTAAAATGGTTCTTCAGATTGATGGAGAATGTGTCCTATATGGTTCTATTTAGAACCTTTTTGTAAAGGGTTCTGAATAGCAACAAAAAGGTTACACAGTGCCACAGTGGGTTCTGTGAAGCTCCAACCCTCCAATCCAAACTGCAGCTAAAGCAACGTCACTGGGCAGCCGGACGCGCTCAGAGGAGACGCTGACCGCCGTCTGCGCTGACCAGCATCGTGCTGGGTGACGGGGGGAGATGGTGGGCCATTCTACCCACCCAGAGAGAGCGAGGGCAGCCGTGCTCTCTTGGACTCCCAGCCACAGACGGCTGGAGCATCACCAGGCATCGAACCCGTGACCTCCTGATGAGCCAACACTCAGATGGTTGCGCCACTCGGGAGCCCAAAGTTAAGTGACGCTTATTAGTCCCCCTCCGCGTTTTACCCATCAGTGCAGTGAAACACCATATACACACTAGTGAGCACGCACACACACACACACACACACACACACACACACACACACACACACACACACACACACACACACAGTGAGCACACTTGCCCGGAGCAGTGGGCAGCCCTATCCACAGCACCCGGGGAGCAGTTGGGGGTTCAGTCACATACTGTCGGCTCTGGGGTTCGAACCGGTGACCTTCTGATCACAGGGCCAGTTCCCTGACCTCCAGCCCACGACTGCCCCAACCTCGGCTAACTTTGTGTACAAGTTCTGATGATGTTAAACCCTTTAAACCGCCGAAGTTTCAGCTCAGCCAGTTTGAAGTCCCTGTAGTGACAGAGTTTGTGACATGATGATGTTTTTAGAGACCGTGGGAAAAAAACCGGCTGAAAACGTTAATAGAACGTGTGTGTAGTAAGAACATTTTAAGAAAACAAAAGTTCTAGCTAGAGTGGCCTTCAACCTACAAATAAAACGATCAGCATCCACTGGAACCCAGAAATATTCACTTTATCTGCACTTCGCCTTAAATATTCCTGAAATACCCCAAACATCATGTTGTTCTTGTGTTGATGTGTGAAACCAAACCTCCTGAGGAAAAGTGAGTTCTCTCGTTCTTCTTCCTTTATTTTCTGTCATACTGGGTTTGAGGCCACTTTGAAAGTTTAGCCCAAGGTTTACTCACTGGCTCTGAAGTGAACGAGTCATTTAAAGTAATGATTTTTAAGTGGACCATGTCCTCGTGCTGCTTGCATGGATGCCAGTAAACCTAAGAGCTAATTCTATGCCGAATAAAAAGTAACGATGCGAAAGAAGGAGATCCTGTTGGAAAACACATTTCTGGAAGGTTAAAAGCTTGATTTCTCAGATTCGGTGCTGAAAAACGATTTTAAACAGGGTGTTTAGTCCGTGTTTACGGATAACAGCATGTCAGGAACCGCAAACAGGAGTGAAGTTACTTAAAAGCGCTTCAGGACTTCAGCCTCGTAGTTTTAGGTGAGCTGTTGGGCCCTCTGTGTGCCTCTGACTCTGCTGCTGAGTTTTAGGCAGAAGGCATAAATCTTTTGCTTCCAGTCGTGTTGTTTTAGAGTCGAATCCCAGAGGCTTCAAAGGCAAATGTGTACTCATGAGCCCGAGAGTGCTGTTTAGCTGTTTTATGAAGAAAAACGATGACAGTAAAAGTGTAGTTTAGGCGTGAAGTCAGTTTACTGCTGATTATGGAAGGGAACCGCTGTGCATACCTGCACAGACAGGAGTCCAGTCGTTTATGTCCTTCATGCTCAAAATGACCAGTAAGTCGTAGATTTTTTTGGGAGATATTAATGAGGACACTGCAAAAATGGAATCTTGTCAGGTGAAAATCTGATTTCTGGACTTTATTTACTTGTTTTAGGTCATTTTATCAAGTAAAATTGCCTCAGTGTGTTTCTTCTCAAAACAAGCCAAATTATCTGCCGGTATAATGAAGTCATTTTCCTTGATGAAATGACCAAAAACATGAAAAGTATCTGGAAATACTGCAAATAATCTTAAATAATCTGCAGATTTAATCTTAAAAAGTCAACAAATCTTTTTTTCTCCTGTTTTGATTGTTGTAAGCTTAATGTAAGATTATTTACAGACATTTTTCACTAGTTTTGGGTCATTTTATCAAGTAAAAGTATCTCACTGTACTGGCAGATAGTGTGGCTTGTTTTAAGGAATAAATGATAAAATGACCCAAAACTAGTGAAAAATTTCTAGAAATAAGACAGATGATCTTATAATAAGTGCCCGATCATCTTAAAATGAGAAATATTAGATTTATCAGCTGGATTCAGGATCATGACCTTGACAGGAGACCATTTTTTCCAGTGGAGATCAGACAGAAGATCCACTTACATAAAGAAGGAGAAAGTAAAGTGAAAGAACTGGAGCTTCTAAAACTGGAGATTGAAATAATGATTAAAAGCTGCTCCTCTGATCTGTCTGGACCATCTTTTACACTCTTAAAGAACACGGTGCCTTTAGTCAGAGCAATGGTTCTGTTTAGAACCGCGAGAGATTTCGTGCTTGAACAGTTCTTTATATGGTGAAATGGTCGTTCAGACTGAATGTGTGGTATACGGTTCTATACAGTGCCAAAAAGGGTTCGTCTATTGTTACAGTCTCAAGCTTGACACAATAGAAGAACCCTATTTGGTGCTATATAGAACCCTTTGCAGAAAGGTTCTATATAGAACCATCTACAGCCTATTCTCCATCAATCTGAAGAACACTTTTATGATCAAAAGAGCCATTTGATCATGCAAAGAGTTCTTTGAGTGTTCATGGTTCTATAAAGACCATTTTTTTTCTCTGAAGAACCTTTGAAGAACCATATTTTTAAGAATGTAGGTATGTTCAGATATGCTGGGTGGTTGCTGTGGTATTCCAAGTGGTTGCCAGGGTGTTGCTAGGTGCTTGCTGTGGTATTCCAAGTGGTTGCTAGGGTGTTGCTAGGCAGTCTTCCACTGTGAGAAGACCACTCAGTGCTGTGGGTCTATAAGGACGATCAAGAAGAACCTCACTGAGAAAAGGAGACGGGCACATCAAACAAAGAAGCTGAACGATGGACTGACCGCCCCAGAGTCCAGACCTCAGCACCACTGAATGGGTTTGATCACTTCAGATCCAGCTTCTCAGACTGAGCTTTGGAGGCGTGCCTGCAGATTCTTTGAGGAGCTGAAAGTGAGTCTCCTGAGAAGAATGGAAGCTGGAATGAAGGTAAAAACACTGAATCATGTCTGTATTTAGTTGTTGAGGCGTCTGTGTGATTTTCAGTGAAATATATGTTTCTCTGGTGGTTTATGACTTTGTAGCAGTGAATACTGTGTATAAACACACATACATACACACACACACACACACACACACACACACACACACACACACACACACACACACACACACATTCTCCACATGCGTAAACACAGGCCTGAGTTTGGAGCGTATGAGTCATAAACGTTCTGCTCGTATGATTCGCTGCACATTTTCTTACTGTTTTAAGGTTCAGGAGGGTCTAAACCTCAAAGACCACATTTAAATCTGGGACTTTATTCTTTTAAACCTGAAAATACTTTTTTTGTTTTACATTTATTGTAAACCTAAAAACTTTTCTTTCTAATTAAGTTTAAAAAAATGTCATCCCACAGTTTTCCGAGATATTGAGGCTCTTCCAACTCTGACCGGGAATAGTGCGCTTGTGTACAGCTGTTTGATTGGACTTATGGTTTTTGTACAGTCGCCATTGAATTCTGAATTTTTGTTCCATAGAAATGAATGGGAGGCAAAAGTTTGGGTACCCAACTTATGTCATGTCGATGCAAGTCTATTGGCAGCACTCTGTTAACCACGTGGGAAACCATAGCAAACACATAGCAATGCCCTAGCAACCACTTGGGATACCATAGCAACCACGTAGCAACACCCTAGTGACCACCTGGCATATCACAGCAACCACTGAGCAACACTCTGTCAACCACCTGGGATGTCATAGCAACCACCTGGGATGTCATAGCAACCCCCTTCAAAATGCAGGAAATTCACTATTCCAGTTATTATGATTATTATATTAACTATTATGATCATTATGATGACAATTATTATTATTATTATTATGTCCTTTTACTGTATTTATATTCACCTTAATAAGAAAATATTC
Organism: Pygocentrus nattereri; assembly: GCF_015220715.1. Classification (NCBI taxonomy): domain Eukaryota; kingdom Metazoa; phylum Chordata; class Actinopteri; order Characiformes; family Serrasalmidae; genus Pygocentrus; species Pygocentrus nattereri. Next base: position 1,653,790 of record NC_051215.1, read on the forward strand.
AAGTTTAATTAATCAAACATTAATTGAGTACATTAATTGAGTTCAATTAATATTAATTGAGTTTTTCTCTTATGTTTCTGAGTCATATCATGTTTTGAAGGTCAACTTCTCCATCCACGAGTGACCAGAGCTCGAGTCCAATGTCTTCATCATCATCATCATCGTCATCATCGTTCTGTTCTCCTGCCTTTACAACTACCATGAGAAGAGATCACCTCACCTTCTCCTCCAAAGCTGAGACTAAGGCCCAGTCCCATTTCTTCTTTTTACCCCTACCCCTTGTTTTCGAGTGTCACCCGAACCCCTTGGAGCTGAGTTACAGGGTAGTGGTTGAAATCTACCCCTCTATCTCAACAAGTACCCGGGACACCCCACCCCTAGACATCAACGCACAAAACAGAGGGCTAGGGCTCAGTGATAGGGGCGAGGGGTGAAATGGGACGGGGCCCAAAGTGGCCGGAGACATTTGAATGTGGGATCATCAAGCACACACTCTTAAATCTGACGGTTCTTATAGGGTTCTTTAGGAAAGGCAATGGTTCTGCACTCAAAGAACTATACTGAAATTTCACCATGTTGCGTGTGAAATGGTTCTTCAGGCTCATGAAGAACGCGTCACAACAGATTCTACTTTCCATAAGAACCACATAAAAGAACCTTTTGCAACTGGTTCTACACAGCACCAAAAAGGGTCCTTCTACTGCTGTGATGTCAAGCTTGTAACAATTGAAGAACCTTTTTGGTGCTATATAGAACCCTTTTTCAAAAAGGTTCTCCACATTCTCCATCAATCTGAAGAGCCATTTCATGATGCAAAGAACCCTTTAACTGGGCAAATGATTCTTAATTCTAAATAGAACAATTTTCTTTACTAAAGAACCGTCTTTTTTAAGTGTATAATTTACTAAATATTCACCTTCTGGTAAAGCACATTGTTAAAGAACATGGTTCTTCAAGGGTCCTTTAGTAAAGGCAATGGTTCTGTTTAGAACCATGAACGATTTCATGCTTAAACAGTTCTTTGTGTGGTGAAATGTTCTTCAAATCGAAGGAGAATGGGTTGTATGTGGTTCTGTTCAGTACCTTCTTGAAAATGGTTCTATAAAGCACCAAAAAGGGTTCTACAAGCTTAACATCACAGCAACAGTGACACTCTTTTTGGTGCCATATAGAACAATCTAGAACACATTCTCCATCAGTCTGAGGAGCCATTTCACCATGTAGATACAGTACCTCGTAGATGCAAATGGTTCTACAAAGAACCCACTTTCATTGCCTTTACTAAAGAACCCTTGATGGACCGTCGTTGTCGATTTTGTTTGTTTTTGCTGCTGCAAGTCCAAGATTCCTCCGCCAGTTTTCTCCAAGGTTTTTCCAGCTCATATTTTCCTCACTCATTTTTTTTAAGTTCAGCTCAGAACCCCCCCCCCACTCCACACCCACCCCAGCCGGCCCCCCCTCCACCCCAGCCGCCCCCCCTCCATGAGTGCACGGGTTCTCATTCTGTCACTTTCAGACGCTTTTATTTCTAACAGATGCAGCTGGAACTTCCACCCACGAGTGACCAACAACATGAGTTTACTATTATTCTGTTCTGCCGCCTTTACGGTCACCCTCATATACGGTGGTCCGGCTTCTTTTCTGGGACCGGACCGTCTGGATGGACCATTTCTGAAACATCTGCACTCTGTAAAAACATCCAGACTATATTTCTCGTTTATTTTTGACAGTATTAACAACATTACCTACATAAATAAGGTGTAATTGCACAGGTTTGTGTACATAAGGCAGCAAAGTGTTTTCACTCTTTCACAAGTTCCTTTCTGACAGTGTGTGGAACTTCATGCCCAAATCTCCTCCAGGAACACCAGAAATCCCCCCAAGTCCTCTTTCTTCTTCCATCTGTTTATTGCAGTCGCCCCGTTTTCTCTCTGCAGTGCGTCCACTGCGCCACAGCTCCCCGTGAAAGTGACCCAAAGTTGTTTATTTTCCCTGTAAAGATCCGGACGTGCGTCCTAAGAGCCAAGCTCCACCAGACTGGACGTCAGGGGTCCGAGTAAAGCGTCCTGAAGCTGGACGGGATGACCCTGCTGCTGGACCCCCAGGCCGAGCGGGGGGTGGCCGCCATCCCCCTGGAGGAAGCTCAGAGGGGTGGGCTCGGGAGCGTGTGTGTGCCGGGGGCTCTGCGGTGGGGAAAAATCCTCCTCAGAGCTGGACATGAGAGACTTTCTTCCTCCGTCCAGCGGCGAGAGGCGGCTCGGTCTGCTCTCACTGCCCTCCCTGCAGGAGGAGGGGAAACACGGCAGCGTCAAACAACCAGCGGAAAACAAGAAAGAACAACATTTAGTCTGAGAGAGAATAAAATCTAAACAGCAGAGCAGAAATGATGATCAAACACGACCTCATCTCCAAAACCGCAACCTTCCCGGACAGGAAAACTACCGGCTTAACTTTGGAGGCTAATGGAACAAGTTCTGTTTAATTTTCGAGTCTTTTTATTGGTCCGTTCATCAAAAAATGAGCTTTTTTAAAAAAAAGGAAGTTTTGAAGTATGAAGGTTACGAGCTTTTGATCGTGTATTTATAAACAGACGATATGAATTATAATATTTAAGAAAAGTAAAAGAAAAAAAAACATTAGCTTAGGAAAAATACAGAAAACGGTGCTGAAGCGAGAAATTTAAATGCAACGTAACCAGAAAAGCTAAAGAGAACAAAGCGAAAACAGAAAGAATGGAATAAAAACATCACCAGATCAAAGCTGGAATAATCACGAAATGAGGAGCACGATGACAAACAAATATCCCAGGAAAATCTCTGATTCAATGAATTCGGACTTTTTTGTTTTGAACACTTTTCCTTTGATGCCTCCATCAAAGGAATTTGTGCTTTGTTTGTTTGTTTGTTTTTCACGCTGATAAACCAGGGCGACCTGCAGTTTGACGTGAAGCAGACGACTGACGCTCTTAAGCTGAGATTATGAACTGAATTCAAGACTGGAGTTCGGTTTTAAAGCCTGAACGCTGTGATCATTTTACTGCTCTGGATATTCCGACAGAACTAACAGGGCAACACGCTTCACTCTCTGATATTTCAACAGAAACAAGAGTCGAGATTCCAGAACAGAATCCTAAAAATTCTTCAGAAAATAAACATTTAATCAAAAATAATTCGAGCGTTTTAGAACAGTAACAGTGCCAGATGCTCTCCTCTGCTTATTTATTTTTATATTTATTTCATCTGCTAATTTAATTTAATGACCTCTTTTAGTCAAAAAGGTTATGATACAAAATTTCACTTTTATTCAGAAAATTTCGGAAAATGTCAGAAAATTGCGACGAGGTCGTTTTTCATGCTGCTTTTCTGTTTCTGGAGTTTAATTTGAGGGAAGAGGATTTCTGATCGACGTAACTCACTAAGCACAGTGCGGTGCTGTTTGCAACCGTTTTACCTGATTTTTAATTAAGTTTTTTCATTATTTTATTATTTTATATTTGTTATTTAGTCCATTATTATTCATATACTTATTCTTATTTTAATTGTCATTGTTTTATTAATATTTGTCCTTTTAATACATTTATTTATTAGCATTTTTTTTATCTTATTTTCCTTTTTTTCCTCTATCTTGTTTTATTTTGACTTGATTTTATTAACCTTTACATTTAATGCATGTTTTAATTTCTGTTTTTTTGTATTATATTTTTTTAGTCTTCATTTATTAAATGTTCTTACACGTGATCAGTAATGAGGGGACACTTCTCCGAGACTAAATAAAGGTTGATTGATTGATTGATTGATTGATTGCTTTTGATCTTCTGTGTGTTGGAGTAAGTCTTGTTTGGAGGTGAGTAGAGCTTTACGAGAGCCGTGAAAGTCTGAGGGATTTTTGCTTTCCCGAGAGTTTTTAAGTGAGTAAAGCAATCGACTTTCCTTACAGCTGCATTTCCACCTTTAACATTAGCTCCAAATTGGGGTTAATCTGATTCTTTTGTGTTGATTCAGTTGATTCAGCTCCACTTTGGAGCTTCGCTGTTTTGTTTTAGGCCAGAAAGATCCAAAAACAGAGGGACAGAACCGGACACACTGCAGTCTGTCTGACCTGTCAGTTCCTTAACGTTCTGTTATAGTCATTATATTATATGGTTCTGCAGCTCCTCTCACACCAGCACCTCATTATAATTTATTCCATTTACTCTGATTTTATTTTGTTTAAAAGTGAAATACTTTTTAACACCGTTTAAAACTGCAGTCTGCAAATCTCTTTTCTGTCACTTTGTACTTTTTTACAGAATTTGAAAAGGCCAGCTGGCCACTACAACGTCTTAAAGCTTCATCAGGAATGGACCGATCGAAAAGTCCTTCTGGTTCTATTGACTTCCATTCAAAGTTAAGTAAGTTTTTTCATTCTCTTGTAAAGTTTATTTTGGAGATCATAATCAATAATAATAGATAACAATCAAGCATTTATCAAGTCTGTTTTAAAGGGACTGTAAAAAGTCTTAATTATAATATCGTACATATAACAAATATTACAGATACTTCTATACACTGTGGAAATATATATCTCCATATATCTCCAAGTTCTGTAAAAGCTCTAAGGAAGAACAAAGTGATCCAGGAAGAGAAGAACAGAGCTGAACAAACGTCGGTTCCTCTACTGAGAGACGCTGGATGGAGTAAAAACCTCCACTGTAGCTCTGTATTATCTGTATTATATATATATATGTATATTATATATATATATATATATAAGCTCTGTATTATCTATAAGTAAAATCTGTATAATCTATAAGATCTATAATATCCAGTAGATTATAGTCATTGTCTCCTCAGACCTGCACATAAACTATTACTGTGTTTTTAAAAAAGTCTTGATAATTATCATATATAACAGATGTTATAGATATATCTATACATCATATAGACACTGTTACATCATATCTATAAGCTTTGTGAAATCTGTATAATCTATAAGTTCTGTAACACTCTGTAGATTATATTACGTGTCTCCTCAGCCCTGCATATAGACTATTAACAAGTCTTGATAAATATTGTGCATTATAGATAGATGTACATATCGCTGCTGTCGGGAGGAAAACCTCGTATCTCCAAAATAGTAGCTTTACAGGAGAAGGCAAAAACCTACTTCACCTTTAATGTAAGTCAATGGAACCAGAATTTTTTCTGAGTCATTTTGGGCCGTTTCCTTTGTTCCATTCATCGTGAAATTTACACACAATGTAAAGAGAAACAAATATTTTTGATTTATATTAAAAACTGAAAAATGACAAAAATGGAGATACGAGGTTTGGTTCCGACTGCAGCGATATACACATACATCACACAGACGTGGTCACGTCGTATCTATATGCTCTGTAATGTATATAAGCATAACCTGTGTGATCTATAAGTTCTGTAAGATTCTGTAGATTATAGTTATTTTATTATGCTGCATATCGTTGCTGTCGGAAGAAAAACCTTGTATCTCCATTTTTCAGTTTTTAATATAAATTAAAAATACTTGTTTCTCTTTACATTGTGTGTAAATCTCATGATGAATGGCCTAAAAGAAATGACCCAAAATGACATGGGAAAAATTCTGGTTCCATTGACTTTCATTGAAAGTGAAATTTATTTATTTGTTTGTTTGTT
>NC_051215.1:1671878-1689378 GCF_015220715.1 Pygocentrus nattereri
AGAAAGAAAAGTATTGACTGGGAATGGGACACTCCTCCATAGAAAAGTATTGACTGGGAATGGGACACTCCTCCATAGAAAAGTATTGACTGGGAATCGGACACTCCTCCATAGAAAAGTACTGACTGGGAATGGGACACTCCTCCATCCATAGAAAAATACTGACTGGGAATGGGACACTCTGGAGCAGCCAAGCATGATCCTAAGGTCTCCATGCCCAATGCCAAGCGTGGGCTATTGGGCTGTATAGCAGTGGAACTGTGTTCTCTGGAGTGATGGCGCTCCATCCTTTGGGATGAATTGGAGTGATCCAGAACTGACCATCCAACATTAGTGCCTGACCTCACTAATGCTCAATCAAATCCTCACAGCTATGTTCCAACATCTAGTGTGAAGCCTTCCCAGAAGAGTAGAGGCTGTTACAGCAGCACAGACTCACTATTAACACCTTCATTTCAGAAGACACGCTGGATCAGCGGGGGTCTCCTGACTTTTGGACATATAAGGCCAGATTTACTGAGGAGTGCTCAAAACCGCACGCTTCGATTTCCTGTGACGTCATAAAGGTTTTAAAATGCAGGAACTGCGTAAACTGCGTTAGGTTGTCACTTAGTCTGCATAAAATGTACATTTCTGAAATCATATTCCATCAAAAAGGTGTAAAACAGCGTGCAGCAGGCATTTGATGGGCATGTCTGAGGCGCCACCCAATCAGCATGACCTGCTGTCGGGATAAAACCTCGTATCTCCATTTTTGTTGTTTGCCAATTTTTGACATAATTTGAAAATACCTGTTGCTCTTTACATCGTGTGTAAATTTCATGATGAACGGACTAAAAGAAACGGCCCAAAATGACTTGGAAAGACGTCCGGTTCCATTGACTTACATTAAAAATGAAGTATGTTTTTTCCTTCTCCTGTAAAGTGACCATTTTGGAGATACGAGGTTTTGTTCTGATACAAAGCCAAAGAACGCACACAATAGATTCCTCTACAAATAAACAGCTGAAGACATGAAAAGACATGTTGGTCAAAAAGTATTTTATTGTGAAGTTTTTTTTTAATAGAATAAGCTAATTTACATTTTTTAAACTTATCGTGTGGGTAATTTTATGCAGATCTCCACAACAACACTTTCTGTTATGCCTTTGAAAACATTATGATATAATTATGTAAATGTTTATATATTAGCGTCATTCATGTAATTTAGACCCATTTCATCAGGCTCCGCACATTCGTTGAAAAGGACGCCGAGAACGAAACATAACAGAGTGTCTAAACGCGCCGCTGTTTACTTTTAAATAAGCGCTTTGCTGTGCTAAAGCCTGCTCAGTGGCGCCCTCTTGCGCACGTGCGAAGTGACTGCACACACGTTACATTGCAGTGCATTTGCGCCACTTCAAAACATTTGGCCCACTGTGTGTTTGAATCAAGTAAATTCAATGCATTTACATTTTTCGTGCATAAAAGTATCAAAAACTAAAATAAACCAACAATGTGAAACAGCTGAGACTCAGGTCAGAGGTCAGTCAGGTTCTGATCCGTGTGGACAGGCTGCAGATGTGCCAGGTGTTTTCCTTCTGTCCTCGACTGCCTGTATTCTGATACAGAGCACAGGTAGTCCATGATGGGGTTGTGACATCTGACCAGCGTTAGGTCCACCTGTGTGAGGAGCGGTGTGCTGACGTGCTCGGAGTGTAAATGTAAAGGTGTGTGTCTGTAGCTCAGGTGTGTGTGTCGATGATCCGGGTTACTCTCGCTCTCTGCCGCCTCCTGTTTGATAGGGGTCAGTGCTGGAGTGTTGTCCAGGCTGTAGAGAGCCATGCTGGACTGCAGAGGGGTCAGGCTGACCTGGGAGTTAGCCACAGGGGTGCTAGTGGCGACGCTTACCAATGGTGCTGGAGCTAGAAGAGAGAACAGAGCGATAATAATAAGGGATGCACTGATATGGACAGATATTCTGAGAATTTCTTTACTTTACGGTAAAAACAGCCATTAAGTATATAAATGTGTGTGTTTTTAGATACGTTGGCTGCACAAGGAAGGAGGTCCCAAACCTGGAGTTAAATAAACTGATTAAAAGCTACAGAGCAAATGTTCCTCCTAACAACCACCTGGAAGAGCTGGTCGACCCCAAAACTGCCCCCATCAGATAAACAGCACTGAAAGCTTTGATCTCTGAGAGAGAGGAGAACATCAAGCTGCTTCAGATCTGAAAACATCCACAGGTGTTTCTGTCCATCCTTCCACTGTGAGAAGACCACTCAGCACTGTGGGTCTGAAAGGACGTGTAGCTCATCAGGAAGAACCTCACTGAGAAAAGGAGCTGAACCAAGAAGCTGAACGATGGACTGAGCACCCCGAGTCCAGACCTCAACGCCACTGAATGGGTTTGGTACTTCAGAAAATCATCAACCAGCTTGTCAGACTGAGCTTTGGAGGCGTGTCTGCAGGTTCTTTGAGGAGCTGAAATTGAGGCTCCTGAGAAGAACGGAAGCTGGAATGAAGGGAGAGAGACTCACTGACTGGACAGCTGAGAGTAGATTTAGTTGGTGAGGCTTCTGTGTGATTTTCTAAGTTCTAACTCTTGAAATATGAGGAAGTCTGGATATTAACCCTCTGGGTTAAACTCTCCTCTGAAGCTTCTTCATAGAAGAGGATCCTCATCTGTTTCATATCTAAACGCTCCGTTATCTTCATCACTACTTTCCAAACCCGCTGCAGCAGCTTTGGCAGCTGGAAACTCCCTGACGCCGTTTCACACGAGTCTCCGATGTGGACCGAATGAAGAACGAAGGGTTTCCGGCGTGACGGTCAGTACTTATGATCTCCTGAGTGTCCGTCGGTCAGTTTCACACAGAATGTAGACGGATACATGAATCCAGCAGGTCCACACAGGGCGAGGCAGATGATGTGTATCTCAGCCCCTCTTCATAGGCTCATAACTCCGGATGTGAGTCGCGTATGATCTCGTGATGAGATGGAATGGAAAGGGCAGCTCTATGAATTCAGGAAGTGTTTAAACTGGATTTCTGTGCTGGCTCATCACAAAGATACAGAAACAGAGAATTTTATGAGTGACTGGACCCCAGAGGGTGAAGCTTCAGAGTGGACAGTGATGTCTTTGTACACACATCTCACCTCTTGTTGTTGGAGCAGGGGAGGACAATGAAGGAGACTCAAGAGAAGTAAGGCCAAACATCAAGGCTTCATCACTTCCTCCAACATTTCTAGGCTCAGGCACCAGGCCGTAGCTTTCAGACTGGATCTTCTCTGATAATGACACTGGACTGTGGGTTAATCCTGAGCCTGGAGCCTCATTCTGGGCCACCAGGCCCAAATTTACCCCTTTTAATTTCAGTTCAGGTCCTTTCATGCAGTTTTGGAAGCTGGCGTATGGCAGCACACCTTCAGCTTTGTCTTCTGATCCATTCACGTCTTCCTCAACCACCTTATCTGCTTCAGCGCTGTCTGTTAGAAACCTCTGGACAGGCCCATAAGCCATAGACTGAAGCTCAAGGTGCAGTCCACTGTCGAGGTTCAGTGGAGACTGGATGTAGGTGGAGAGTTCGCTGTGGTTGATGGCCTCATGATGGTTGGCATTACTGAAGATGAGTTCTGTAAAAGATTCTGGGCTGTTCCTGCCCCCCAGTGGCTGGAGGATGACCTCTGTGACCTGGTGATTTTCTGTCCCATCCATAGAGCCTGAGAGAGGAGAGAGATCCTCCAGACCTTTCCTGCCCTCATCTTCACTGGTGGGGTTACCGTCAGACTCACTGAAAGAGAGAAAGAGAGACTGAGACTGAAAAACCAAACTACTCAACAGTAAACCACCACACATACAAAGGTTAAAGCTGCGCTCTGTAAGCAAGGCAATTTGGCGACCTCTCTGGTGGAAATGTGTAATTGCATGCAACGTGCAAAACATTTTGTAGCATGGGTTGCACTTCGGCCCCCTTCCCCATGCAGATGAATCTGATGCTCGAAGGAGAATTCAAAGAGAACTGTCTAAACCCGGTGAAGCGACGTGTCTTCTGAGGACGTGAGTGAATTATCTACTACTGTGATCATAAATTCATCACTATGATGTTGATTCTGAGGTCATTTGAGGCCTAAGCATCGAGCCGGACCCTCTTTTTGAGCCTGTTTGTGTGACGTTAATACGCAGAGATGTTCAACGTGGTGTGAAAAATGATTATTTCAGGCTTTACAGTGTTTGCTGTTTAAACATGCTCAATTTTTTCCTCACTCAGTAATGGGGCAGTCATGGGCTGGAGGTTAGGGAACCGGTTTGATCCCCTGAGCAGACAGTATGTGACTGGAGTGCCCTTGAGCAAGACACCTGACCCCCAACTGCTCCCTGGGTGCTGTGGATAGGGCTGCCCACTCTCAGAAAAAAAGGTATAAAACTGTCACTGGGGTGGGACCCTCAGGGGTCCATCTCAGCACCTTCAGTCAGGGAACATAACTGAACTATAATCCACTGAGATGATCTGTTCTAAGCTGGACTGACTCCACACACCCCGCCTCGCCTCGCCTCCAGGCTTTTACTCTACTGCTCTGGTTTAAAACATTCGGTTATGAAAAGGAACAAATACCAACTTTTCGCCTGGAGAACCTGATTTAAGCTCCACAATCAGACCTTAGAACCACTGTAGAACCTCTGAGGGACTGTTTACACTGACTGGACCTCAATGAATGAGAAACGTACCTGAACAGAACCTTCATTTCTGACAGTGTGGGCAGGTGTGCTCACTGCCCCCTAGTGTGTGTATACACTAGTGTACATGTATGTGGGTGTTCCACTGCAGGGATGGGTCAAAATGTGGAGGAAGCACAGCTGGCCAGCGGTTCTGAAATCTAATGACACTTCTCTCAGTTTTTCTTACACTGTGCAGCAGGTAAAATGATTATTTTGAGTTTTTTTCTATAGTATTAGGAACTCTAACATGGCAGGCAAAATTAATGCTTCCGGTAGTAAACAAAACTTTTCCAAAGCTGAAACAATTTGCACAAATCGGATCCAGTACCCCAGATTCACCCATCGGCTACGGGAGCCACCACTGCCGCGCACTGAACTGACCTCATGAGTCGGACCTCATCAAAACACCCCAAACAAACCAGCAGGCTCTGTCCGGTGTCACTGGCTGAGCTGCTTCGGCAGCTGGGATTCCAGGCGTTTTCACACCAGAGCTCTTTTCCAAAGCGTGTGTGGGTCTGCGTGTCTGGGTCGTGTGACGTGACCGCTTTGACTCATCATGTCTCTAATAATAGAATAATAACAGAATAATAAAAAGCAGCAAACAGCTGAAGCTAAATGATGCTTCTTCAGATGAGCGGCTGCATTCTGCTGCTGTAAAAGTGATCTTGAGCTTCTGAAAGGTGCTATATGCGCACTGTGTGTGGTCTGTTTGTGTGTGTTACTGCACATCACACACATCACACGCACATCACACACACACATTTCACACACGCACACACATCACACACACACGCACACACTTCTCACATGCATGCACATGCACACACACACACACACACACACACACATAGGGTGGTGCAAAACACTTTGAAAAACACCTTTCGCCAAACTAAACGGGCTGTAAGAAGCTTTACAGACCGGCTGGAACAAAACAACATTAATACTGATCTGGAGAAACTGACCAAACTGAGCTGAACCTGATATTGGGTCAGTTTTATGGCTCAGTCTGATCTTCAGAAGGCGGGGCTTACAGCAGACTGAGCAGCGAGTGGGCGGAGCTCGTTACTCTGACGTAGCAACGAGCTGCTCGTTAAGGAGCTCTAATTAGGAGGAAGGAACTGAACATTAAAACATATTAAAGCCGCGTTCACGGCCAGTTTATTCATTTCTTACTGTATTTATTTAACTGCTGTATTAAAGCAGCAGAGCACTCGAGGAGGGAGTTATCACCAATAACATCACGGCTGGGATGATCTACGGACACCAGATCACAGCCGGGATGGTATTCCGCGATAACGCCCTCCCTCTCGGGATCTACTGCTTCATTGAAAAATACCTGCCCAGTTTGGATTTGATGCCAACAACACGTTCCCAAAGAGGTGGGACGGCGTGTCTACAGCTGAGATTCAGGGGTTGAGGGGTTGGGGGGTTGGGGGGGTGGGGGGTGGGGGTGGGCTGGAAGGTAGGTGTGGCCGCCCTGTGTGGTGCTGCGTGTGCGTGATGGTGTAATGGTGTGATGCGCGCTCGCGCGTGTGTTCACCTGGTGCCGCGCGCCTCTCTGGGTTTCCGCTCTCTCTGTCTTCTGTTCTTGAACCAGTTGCTCACCTGCGTCTCGCTCAGCCCCGTTCTCCCGGCCAGCTCCCGCTTCTCGCGCGCGCTCGGGTACCGGTTGCGCGCGAACGCCTCCCTGAGCGCGCGCCTGCTCTTCTCGCGGAAGCAGTAGAGCGTGCGCTCCCCGTCCCAGATGGTGCGCGGCGGCGGGAACTTCCTGCGCACGCGGAACCGGTCCACGGCGCCCAGCGGGCGGCCGCGCGCGCTCTCTGCCTCACTGTAGCGCGCGCGGAACCACAGGTCCTGCAGCGCGCGGTGGCTCGCGGCGCTGAAGCTGTGGCGCTCCAGCAGCGCGTAGAGCTCGCGGTAGCGCGCCTGATGGAACGCAACGAGCGCGCGCGCTCTCAGCACGCTCTCGGGCGCGCGGGGCTGGAGGTCCAGCGGGAGCGCGCACAGAAAACTCGCCAGGCGCGACGTGCGGCCGCTTTGGAGCAGCGCCTCGCACACGCACGCGACCTGCTCTGGCGAGAGAGAGGCGAGCAGCGAGGCCGGGAAGGGGGCGCGAGACTCTTGCCCCTGGTGTAGCTGCTGTTGCACCTCCTGCCCTTGTTGTTGTACCTGTTGTTCTTGCTGTTGCCCCTCCTGCCACGGTAGCCCCTCCTGGTTCCCCTGTTGCCATAGATACTGCTGTTGCTCTTCTTGCCCCTGACTTTGCCCTTGTTGCCCCTGTTGTTGCCTCTTCTGGTCTTGTTGATGCCCCTGCTGCCCCTCCTGTTGCCTCCCTTTAGCTTTTGCCCCTGTTGTTGCCTGTGTGTTCTTTCCAGTTGCTTCAGTTGTCCTTGTTGTCCCTACCCCTGCTAATAGCTCAGATGCCCCTGTTGCCCCTGCTGTCTTTAATGTAGCCTCAATTGCATTTGATACCTCATTTGTTGCTGCTGTTGTTACTGCTGCCCCTGGTGATAGTCCAGATGCCCCTGCGGCCCTTGCTCTTGCCCGTGTGGTCCTTGCTGTTGCCCCAACTGCCTTTATTGCCCCTCCTGATGCCCCAGTTGTTGCTGCTGCCTCTGCAGATGCCCCCGTGCTCCTCACTGTTGTCTCGTCTGTTGCTGTCTGTTGCCCCTGCTGCCTTTTCTGCCCCTGCTGTTGCCCTGGCTGCATCCCGCCTGATGCTGGGGGGGTAAATACTGATCAGGTTTCGGCTCGTGTTTCCTCGCGCTTCTCCACTCTCCCACTTTTACTGGGCGGGGGCGGGGCCACGGGGTCCGGGATCAAGTACAAGCACGCGATTGGCTAAAGGTGAGGGGGGGGGGGGTACACACACACACACACACACACACACACACACACACACACACACAAACCACTTCAAAGTGCAGCTCACCTGCGCCAGGTGAGTAAGTGAAAGGTGACAGGACACAAAAGCTCAAATACGTTTTGTATTTATTAATTTATTCATTTATATCGATCGTTTATTAATTATAACACAATTAGATGCTTAATTGCTGCTTATAAACCGGTCAGGCATAACACTCTGACCGCCTCCTTGTCCATCTGTTTCTCTGATACTCTGTTACCCTGTTCTTCAGTGGTCAGGACCCCCATGGACCCTCACAGAGCAGGTACTGTTTGGGTGGTGGGTCATTCTCAGCACTGCAGTAACACTGACGTGGTGGTGGTGTGTTAGTGTGTGTTGTGCTGGTCTGAGTGGATCAGACACAGCAGTGCTGCTGGAGTTTTTAAACACCTCAGTGTCGCTGCTGGACTGAGAATAGTCCACCAACCAAAAATATCCAGCCAACAGCGTCCTGTGGGCAGCGCCCTGTGACCCCTGATGAAGGACTAGAGGATGACCAACACACTCTGTGCAGCAGCAGATGAGCTGTCGCCTCTGACTTTACATCTACAAGGTGGACCGACAAGGTTGGAGTGTCTAATAGAGTGGACAGTGAGTGGACACGGTGTATAAAAACTCCAGCAGTACTGCTGTGTCTGATCCACTCGTACCAGCACAACACACACTAACACACCACCACCACGTCAGTGTTACTGCAGTGCTGAGAATGACCCACCACTCAAACAGTACCTGCTCTGTGAGGGTCCATGGGGGTCCTGACCACTGAAGAACAGGGTAACAGAGTATCAGAGAAACAGATGGACTACAGTCTGTAACTGTAGAACTACAGAGTGCAGCTATACAGTCAGTGGAGCTGATAAAGTGCACAGTGTAGAAAAAGGAAAACCATATATGCATTTATAATTATATTTCAGCTGCATTAGTCGTAGTTAATAGCACGTGTGCGGTAATGAAATAACTCATATTTATAAACTGGTATAAAATAAAAACAACAGGAGATCCTCAGCGGGAACGACTGGCACTCAAACTGTTTCCCGGAAGATTTGGGCTGTTACACCCACCGTCGAGCTGTCCGCGAGGGGGAGTCCCGCCCCTTCTCCGCAGCTATTGGTTACTAGTTCACACTCACAAACAAGCAGCCAATCCTAGTGAAGAAGCTGCGGTGTGAATAGCCAATCAGAGCCTGCGGTGGGCGGCACAAGCCTGAAAACGGGTGTGAAGTAAACAGCGTTTGCGGTCTCCACCCGCTATGAAACACGAAATAACGTCTTAATAACGCGAATATTTGCCGAAATAACATTATTTCTTGATCATAACATCGACAATAACCCGTGAGTTATGGATGATCAGGGCTGTCCGAGGTGCAAGACGACAAAATACCGAAATCCGTCCCTGAAACTGATGGTGAACGTCTGTGGCCATACACTGTGAGTATGGAGCTGCTAAGCTAAGCTAACTGTGTTTACTTCTATTTAAGGGTTCTTTAGTAAAGGTAGTGGTTTTATCTAGAACCGTCCGTCCTATATGGAACCGTTTGCATGTTTAAATGGTTCCTTGCGTGGTGAAATCGTTCTTCAGATTCATGGAGAATTTGGCGCATGTGGTTCTAGATGGGTTAGAACCTTTTTGAAAATGGTTCTGTATAGGACCAAAAAGGGTTCTTCTGTTGTTATAGACACTGTAACAGTAGAACAATGCTTGCTGGCGCGATATAGAACCAATTTCAAAAATTCTCCATCAATGTGAAGAAGCATTTCATCATGCAGAGAACCTTTGGTTCTAAACAGAACCATTTGCTTAACTTTACTGAAGAACCCTTGAAAAAAGACCATCTTTTTGCAGAGTGTACTCAAGTTTATCTGAGAGCCAAAAAATCTCTCACCTTGGAGCTTCAGCATTTTATTTTAGACCAAAAGGTTCCAGAAAGAGAACAACAGAACCGAACAAACTTCAGGGCCTGTACGGGATGGAGTACGGAGTTCTACTGCAGCTCCTGTAGGCTTCAGGAACTTTGTTGCCTCAGATTTTCTTGCTACTCAACAGGGCATTTCGGTCTGATCTTCTGTTCTTGGGGCAGTCTAGCACACTTTCAGGGGAACTCCACCAATTTGTCAAATTTTCTTCATAATCAAACGATTAAGATGTAAACAGAGCAGTTCAGAGCGGTTTGGTGTGAAACTCTCTGTTCTAGATAAACGTACCAAGTCAGAGCTGCTCACAGTGGAGGTGATAGGAACCAGACGTCCCTCTAAAAGCTCCTACAGAAAGTTCCTACATGAACTGGTTCTGAATTCACTGCCTGATGACTGAGACGCTGTTTTATGAGAGTTTAGAGAACTTCAACTCCATTCATGGTGGAGGGAGACATGCAGGGCGCTGTGCGGCAAAATAGTCCCCAAAGAAAACTCATTATTCCAGATTTTCCACTATTTTCCATCATCAACATTCCATATAAGCTCAGAAGACTCGTGTAGGTTCTCTGGTGGTTCTGGATGGTAAATAAAGTGTCTATATCTGTGTTGTAGTCATGG
This sequence comes from Pygocentrus nattereri, assembly GCF_015220715.1. Classification (NCBI taxonomy): domain Eukaryota; kingdom Metazoa; phylum Chordata; class Actinopteri; order Characiformes; family Serrasalmidae; genus Pygocentrus; species Pygocentrus nattereri. Next base: position 1,682,017 of record NC_051215.1, read on the forward strand.
CGACGCCTGGTTCCCATCACCACCACTGTAAATACATCATATATAAAACCATATACAACACATTCTCCATCAGTCTGAAGAACCATTTCACCATGCAGAGAACCTTTCAACCATGCGAATCCTTCTTTGAGTGTTAATGGTTCTATGTTGAGCCGTTATCTTTACTAAAGAACCCTTAAAGAACCATCCTTTTTAAGAGTGTATTCAGACCCGAACAGTTAACCATACCGGAGGGTTCGATTTGGGACGCAGCCTGTTTAGTGCGGTCATCCCCTCATCGTCCTTGGCCCGTAGAGGACGAAGGGGTTTCTGCTGACCGTGCTGACTGAGAGAGGACAGATCACCGCTGACCATTTATTACAGCCTGTGGACGTTTGGCTGGACGTGCGCCAAAGCGCTCTCTGTTTCTCTGTGTCTCCCTGCGTACCGTCAGTCCGCCCTGCGTCCTGATTTACAGCTCACATATGAAACGTCGTACTCAAAACGATATTTCAGCCATAAATCAAATGTGGACAGTTTCTCCCTGGAGCTCAGAAGATCAGCTGGGACTGAAATTTACTTCTGTAGTTCTACCACTGGAGCTACGAGGCCAAAGTACACGCTACTGCCAAAAGTATTCGGTCGTCTGGCTTCACACACATATGAACTTGAGTGACGTCCCGTTCTTAATCCATAGGGTTTAAAATGATGTCGGCCCACCCTTTGCTGCTATAATTCTGCTGGGAAGGCTTTCCACAAGGGTTAGGAGTGTGTTTATGGGAATTTCTGACCGTTCTTCCAGAAGAGCATTTGTGAGGTCAGACACTGATGTTGGACGAGAAGGCCTGGCTCACAGTCTCCACTCTAATTCATCCCAAAGGTGTTCTATGGGGTTGAGGTCAGGACTCTGTGCAGGCCAGTCAAGTTCTTCCACACCAAACTGGCTCATCCACGACTTTACGCACTGGTGTTCAGGCATGTTGGAGCAGGAAGGGGCCGTCCTCAAACTGTTCTCACAAAGTTGGGAGCGTGAAATTGTCCAGAATCTCTTGGTGCTGAAGCTTTAAGAGTTCCTTTCACTGGAACTAAGCGGCCGAGCCCAACTCCTGAAAACCAACCCCACACCATGATCCCCCCTCCACCAAACTTGGTGATGTAAGGCTTGGATGCAGCTGCTCGGCCATGGAAACCCATTCCATGAAGCTCTCTACGCTGTTCTTGACCTGATCTGAAGGCCACATGAAGTTTGGAGGTCTGTAGTGATTGACTCTGCAGAAAGTTGGTGACCTCTGTGCTCTATGCCCCTCAGTATCCGCTGACCGCTCTGTCATTTTACGTGGCCGACCACTTCGTGGCTGAGTTGCTGCCGTTCCCAGTCGCTTCCACTTTGTTATAATCCCACTGACAGTTGACTGTGGAATGTTTAGTAGTGGGGAAATTTCACGACTGGACTTGCTGCACAGGTGGCGTCCGATCATGGTACCACGCTGGAATTCACTGAGCTCCTGAGAGCGACCCATTCTTTCACTAATGTCTGTAGAAGCAGTCTGCAGGCCGAGGGGCTCGGCTTCATACACCTGTGGCTATGGAAGTGACTGGAACACCTGAAATATATTGTAGCTTTCAAGCAATTAGAGATTAAACTGCCTGGTGCTACCAGCAACCCTAAATCATCACACACCTCAAACACAAGTGGAAGAATAATGTCTGAACAGAAGGTTAAAGGTTAAAATTTGCACTTTACTCAAATTTTAAGGCTGACTTTATAGCTCATGTTAAGGCTGAAGTTAAGGCGGCTGTAGAAGAGTTTCAGAGAGAGCGAGAACAGAGGAACCTCCCATACAGACACTTAGAGATACACAAGGAGGATGAGAGAGAGAGATGGGCTGAGAGACATAGCAAAAGAGAGGGAGGGAGAAAAGAAGAGAAGTACAGAAAGGCATAAGAGAGAGAAAAGACAGGAGAGAGAGAAAAGAGGAGAAATGAAATGGAGAAGATAGAGGAGGAAAGAGAGAGAGAAGACCAAGAGCAAAGATGAGAAGAAGAAAGAGGCTGAGTTGAGAGAACAGAGAGAGGGAGAAGAAAGCGGTAAAAAGACAGGGAGAGTGAGAGAGAAGACGGAGAGAGAAAGAGGAGGAGAAATAAAGAAAGGGGGGAAAGAGAGAAGGAGAGAAGGCGGAGAGAAAAGAAGAGGGTAAGAGAGGCTGTGGGTGTTTCATCTCTGACCTGAGGCGTCATCGTCTCGTGTGAACTATTGGAGACCAGCACTCAGATCAGCGCGTGTGTTTAATCCATTAAGGTCTGAGTTTGGGAAGTTCTGGAAATCCTGAGTGTTTCTGCTGGAAAAGCTGAACGGAAAAACCCGTCTGCCAGTAAATTTACACAACAGCATTGATTCATTTTAAAAACTGAAGCTGTAGCGTTTTTCTGCTTCCTGAGGTTCATATTAGATTTAAGGTCCTAATATTTTTACATACCTGCATCTATATAACACATTCAGGATATATATCCTATATATATATAGGAGGTCGCCGGAGATGAAGATGCTGAGATTTTCGTTGGGAGTGACAAGGCTGGACAAGATTAGAAATGAGCAGATCAGAGGGACGGTGAAGGTGGAGCAGTTTGGAGATAAAGCCAGAGAGGCCAGGTTGAGATGGTTTGGACATGTGTTGAGGAGGAATAGTGGATATATTGGGCAAAGAATGTTGGAGATGGAGCTGCCGGGTAGACGGAGAAGAGGTAGACCTCAGAGAAGGTTTATGGATGTAGTGAAGGTGGACATGGAGATGGTTGGTGTGAAAGTAGAGGAGGCAGTGGATAGGGCAAGATGGAGGCAGATGATCCGCTGTGGCGACCCCTAAAGGGAGCAGCCGAAAGAAGATGATTCAGGATATATATCGCTGTTGTCGGAAGAAAACCTCTTATCTCCGTTTTTGACGTTTTTCAGTTTTTGCCATAATGTGAAAACGCCTGTTACTCTTTACATTGTGTGTAAATTTCATGCTGAATGGACCAAAAGAAATGACCCAGAATGACTTGGAAAGACGTCTGGTTCCATTGACTTACACTAAAAGCAAAGTAGGTTTTTTCCTTCTCCTGTAAATTTACCATTTTGGAGATACAAGGTTTTCTTCCGACAGCAGCGATATGTTACTATATATAGATACGTGTACCACACATATGAGACAGATGTGTGACCCCCCCCCCCGTCCTGCTTTGTCTGTGTTTTGCAGATGTGAGAACTGTGTGGAGATGCTGTTCGTGCGGGGGTCCGGTAACTGTGTCCAGTGCGACACGCCCCTCCGAAAGAGTAACTTCCGTCTGCAGCTGTTCGAGGACCCTGCGATAGATAAGGAGGTGGAGATCCGCAAGAAAGTTCTAAAAATGTGAGTGACGCTTATTATTTATAGATATTCTTTGCATTTCACTCTTTACGATCATCGTCCACGTTATTCTAAAGGCTGTTACACACCGAACGCAACGTGGGAAAAGATGTAAATCAAAATTTTACAGTTTTCCGTATCGAAACTAGACCTGGGGGGGGCTGTCTAAGCCAGGGGTCAGGACCCAAATGTTACACTGCAAAAAATGGGATCTTGTCAAGTAAAATGATCTTAAATCAAGTCAATATATATGTAGTATTTCTCTTGAGACTGTTAAGCTTAATTTAAGATTATTTACTACAATGTAATACAGCTAGTAGCTAACGAAAAGGCAAAGAGAGAGATTTAAGACAAACATTGATCATTTGGAGACGAACAGACTCAAGTCTCGTCTTCTCATCTTCTCATTCGCCAGCTTCTCGTTCAAATATTCCCGTTCCACCTTAAATGGTGCAGCAGTTACATTTTGGCACCGCAGGCACCATTTAAGGTGGAACAGGAATGTTCGAACAAGAAAAGCTGGCGAACGAGAAACGACTTCAGCCTTGTAAAAAGTCAAACTTTGAGAGACATTTTACGATAAACTGCTCCACTTTTGTGGAAAAGTTTCCTGCTGGAGATGCGAGAAATGCAGCTATAGCTGAACTAAAGCTTAAAGCAGAGCAAAGCGAGTTTGTGTTTTTATTAATATTATATTTTTTAGCCTTTACTACTACATTAGAGATCAAGACACGCACAACAAAATACTGATATTGTGGTTATATTACTTTTTATTGCAGTTAGTATGTAATGGTGTCACTTGCTGGTACCATTTGTAAAATACTTTGATCCGATTGCAGTAATTCAGTGCATCAGTGGGATTAGATTACTTTGCTGTTCATACAGTCGGTAATATTCACCTCTCTTTCTCTCTCTCAGTTATAATAAAAGAGATTTTGACTTCCCCAGTCTCAGAGAATACAACGACTACCTGGAGCAGGTGGAAGAAATTGGTAAGACACCGTTGTTCATGCACAGAGAACGGACTCGGTTTATATCACAATACCTACATTTAGAGTCAGTTAGAGCCTCTGCTAACTTAATGTGACCGAATTTGTCATGATAGTGTTAAATATTGTCGTATTGAACGTCCCTCATTGGATGCTGATCACATTTTGTTCTGTCATGTCAGAACCTGCTCATGAAAGCAGCCAGTGGCAGAATCAGCATCCGTGTTTGTGTGTTTTCAGTGTATAACCTGACGAACAATGTGGACGTGGAGAGCACAAAGCAGATGATGGAGCACTACCAGAGAGAGAACCGAGACATCATACAGAGGAACAAAGCCAAACTGGTCAGTACGTGGGTGTGCCTCTTCTCTGACTCGCTCTTTAGTTCAGTGCATTCTTATAATGTCTGAAAATGCAACGCAATAAAGCTGAACTTAAAATGACTGGAACTGGGACATGCTAGCTTTATGAGAGTTCATCACAGGCCAGATTTACCCAGTCAACAACCCTCCTCTTCTCCCAGATGGAGATCAGCCAAGATATGTTGGGCGCCTGATGTTGTTTCTTAGGTTTTAGCACTGGCAAATGTACCTAGTAAGTAAGGGAAGCTTGTAGGCCACCAGTTAGCACTGTATAAATATTGCCCACTTGCTTTAAGCCATGAGGATCTCTGATGGACTCAGGTCCAGTCCCATTTCTTCTTTTCACCCCTACCCCTTGTTTTAGTGTCTCCTTGTTCCTGAGCTACAGGGCAGTGGTTGAGATCTTCCCTCTAATAAAAGAGCATCACTTCATTATCAGCTACCAGCGCCGCTCTGTAGGCGACCCTGCCCGTCTGCAGGGACAGCAGAGGAGGGGAAAGTTCAGCTCCTCACTGCTGGGCTTTAGTTACATTTAGGGATCATACGCCTTCAAAGAAGGGGGCAGTTATTTATTATCACCCCCCTAATTCTTCAGTGATATGAAGCTGAAGTCTGAGATTCACCAACTTATCATTCAATTATTTCCGTTCCACCTTAAAGGGCAGCGGTTCTGATGTCTGAGGCGCCAGAATGTAACCGCTGCACAGTTTAAGGTGGAACGGGAAAGTTAGCTAGTTAACCGCCGAGACATCAGCACACTACTGGCGCTTATTGTGCTTGTTATGAAGAAAAGGACCAAAATAAACTTGAAACGGCTTTAAATTAAGATAAAACGCTGGTTATTTTAATATGTAACAGAGAAAATTCTCACAATTGTGGGTTTCTGTGGTCTCTTGTTCTCCGTCTCGCCGGTTTTTTCTGTTTTTCTCGTATCTCTCTGTTTGGATTCTCTGAAAAGCCTCCGTTTGGAGGCTCATGTAGCCCCAACACCCCTCATGTTCACCCCACCCCTCTATCTCAACAAGAATCGGGACGCCCACCCCCTAGACGTGAACGCACAGGATGGAGCAGTAGGGGCGTGGGGTGAAATGGGATTGGACCTTGATTGTGTGTTTTCTGACACTGTATAACTTGCTGTTATCTATAGACGTGGTACATTACATAGTTAAAAACTGTAGCAGGCGACTTTTTATAGCACTGAAGTCCACGTTCATAGATAACAGAGTGTCAAACAGTGTCACAAACCCAGCTCTGGTCAGGAACTGAGTATCTGAGTAAATGTAATTAGTTTCTGTACTTTAGTATTTTTGGTGTATCTGTACTGAAGTTTCTCCGTTCTGGACTTTCTCCTTTCACTCCACTACATTTCAGAGTCTAATATCCGACTTTTTCCTCCTACATTTTGAGAAATCTGTCGTTCCTTTTGGTTTCTGTGTGTATAAAAACGTAACATGTCAAAACGAAAGAAGCGCAAAGCCAGAGCACCAATCAGGGCCCAGCGGTCACTTTGTTTAGAGCTGGTTTTGACCTGTTGGTCATACCGACCCAGTGCAGCACGCGGTTCAACGTCAGCGCAGCAGCGTAAAACTTTGGGAGAGTCTGTTCAACATAAATGATGAACTAACCTAACTTTGTGTAAATAGAGCTCAATATAGAAATATGTCCACATATGCAGTCGAGACTGACGCGGCTTTTTTCTGAATTTCTACAAACACCATTTCATTTTATAGTAAATGAGTTTGGGCTGGTTTATGTTTATGAACAGACGCCTACAGATCAACATAGTAAAGGAGCTCATCTGTGATCCTGAGTTTAAAGCCAGTTTTTATTCAACTTAAACTTGGAACTAAGTTGTAAATAAATCTGAAACTGAAACTTTGCTTGTGTGTAAAAAGTGATTTCAGAGCCACTCGGTTCTCCCTGATGGAAACTGTTTACCTTCAGTGTTTTGTGCTTCTGATCATTTTAATAGACGTCAGCGTCACTAATTAATGACGTTCTATTAAAAGACTGGTTTACCAAGAGAGACGCTGGAGGACTTTCACCTGAAATGAGTTCATGAAGCCAGTCTGGTTATAAAAATGATAACAGGACATCAGAGCCAGAATTACTCTTTTAGTACTTTTACTTTATACTTAAGTACATTTGAAGGGAAATACTTTAGTACTTTTACTCAAGTGGAGGTCTAAAGGGAGGAACTTCTACTTTTACTGGAGTACATGATTTGTGTACTTCGTCCACCTCTGCACAAACCACATGATGAAGTCTTTTAGAGTTTACTGAACAAGTCCGCATGCTTAGATGTGAGTGTGTGATGATTTATGCATGCAGTTAGCACCATGCAAATTGGTGGAGTAGTCTTGGCTGTCTTGGCTGATCGACTGCATTTGGTTTAAAGGGGAGGGAAACTGTAAATTTGACTTTCTGCCAAACTATGGCTTATTGACTGTGGTTTACCATCTCTCTCTCTCTCTCTCTCTCTCTCTCTGTAGACCCGCGAGCAGGAGGAGCTGGAGGAGCTTTTGTTACTGGAGCAGCAGGACTCGCAGCAGCGGAGGCTGGAGACGCTGCAGGAGGAGAAGAGACAGCTGCAGGCCAAACGGAAGAGCAAGCAAGCCTTACTGGACGAGCTGGTAAATGTTTTAC
>NC_051215.1:1699378-1711878 GCF_015220715.1 Pygocentrus nattereri
TAGACCTGGAGTTTCCCCGTTATCTGATTACTGTCTGACTCCTGTAGACCTGGAGTTTCCCCGTTATCTGATTACTGTCTGACTCCTGTAGACCTGGAGTTTCCCCGTTATCTGATTACTGTCTGACTCCTGTAGACCTGGAGTTTCCCCGTTATCTGATTACTGTCTGACTCCTGTAGACCTGGAGTTTCCCCGTTATCTGATTACTGTCTGACTCCTGTAGACCTGGAGTTTCCCCGTTATCTGATTACTGTCTGACTCCTGTAGACCTGGAGTTTCCCCGTTATCTGATTACTGTCTGACTCCTGTAGACCTGGAGTTTCCCCGTTATCTGATTACTGTCTGACTCCTGTAGACCTGGAGTTTCCCCGTTATCTGATTACTGTCTGACTCCTGTAGACCTGGAGTTTCCCCGTTATCTGATTACTGTCTGACTCCTGTAGACCTGGAGTTTCCCCGTTATCTGATTACTGTCTGACTCCTGTAGACCTGGAGTTTCCCCGTTATCTGATTACTGTCTGACTCCTGTAGACCTGGAGTTTCCCCGTTATCTGATTACTGTCTGACTCCTGTAGACCTGGAGTTTCCCCGTTATCTGATTACTGTCTGACTCGTGTAGACCTGGAGTTTCCCCGTTATCTGATTACTGTCTGACTCGTGTAGACCTGGAGTTTCCCCGTTATCTGATTACTGTCTGACTCGTGTAGACCTGGAGTTTCCCCGTTATCTGATTACTGTCTGACTCCTGTAGACCTGGAGTTTCCCCGTTATCTGATTACTGTCTGACTCCTGTAGACCTGGAGTTTCCCCATTATCTGATTACTGTCTGACTCCTGTAGACCTGGAGTTTCCCCATTATCTGATTACTGTCTGACTCCTGTAGACCTGGAGTTTCCCCATTATCTGATTACTGTCTGACTCCTGTAGACCTGGAGTTTCCCCATTATCTGATTACTGTCTGACTCGTGTAGACCTGGAGTTTCCTCATTATCTGATTACTGTCTGACTCGTGTAGACCTGGAGTTTCCTCGTTATCTGATTACTGTCTGACTCGTGTAGACCTGGAGTTTCCCCGTTATCTGATTACTGTCTGACTCGTGTAGACCTGGAGTTTTCCCGTTATCTGATTACTGTCTGACTCGTGTAGACCTGGAGTTTCCCCGTTATCTGATTACTGTCTGACTCCTGTAGACCTGGAGTTTCTCCGTTATCTGATTACTGTCTGACTCCTGTAGACCTGGAGTTTCTCCATTATCTGATTACTGTCTGACTCCTGTAGACCTGGAGTTTCTCCATTATCTGATTACTGTCTGACTCCTGTAGACCTGGAGTTTCTCCATTATCTGATTACTGTCTGACTCCTGTAGACCTGGAGTTTCTCCATTATCTGATTACTGTCTGACTCCTGTAGACCTGGAGTTTCTCCATTATCTGATTACTGTCTGACTCCTGTAGACCTGGAGTTTCCCCGTTATCTGATTACTGTCTGACTCCTGTAGACCTGGAGTTTCCCCGTTATCTGATTACTGTCTGACTCCTGTAGACCTGGAGTTTCCCCGTTATCTGATTACTGTCTGACTCCTGTAGACCTGGAGTTTCCCCGTTATCTGATTACTGTCTGACTCCTGTAGACCTGGAGTTTCCCCGTTATCTGATTACTGTCTGACTCCTGTAGACCTGGAGTTTCTCCATTATCTGATTACTGTCTGACTCCTGTAGACCTGGAGTTTCCCCGTTATCTGATTACTGTCTGACTCGTGTAGACCTGGAGTTTCCCCGTTATCTGATTACTGTCTGACTCCTGTAGACCTGGAGTTTCCTCATTATCTGATTACTTAAGAGCATGTAAACATGTTGATCAGATTACTGACAAAATCAGATTTTTTGCAGTTATCAGATCAAGTGCATGTAAACACACTCACAGGCTGTGACCTCCAGCTACTAATAATCACAGCAGTGATGTGATTGTTTTTGTTTGTGATGCAGTGGGCCATCGCAGGGGGGTTCTCTTTTTTTTTTTTGTATAGTGACACTGAGGGGGAAAGTGTGACACACAGATCCCCAGTCAAACTGTCCCGCAGAGAGCCGGACTTCCCTCAGTCTTGGCTTATTAACATGTGTGACTTTATCGCCCCCTTCAGGCCACAAATGCACACTTCACCTCCTTTCCTGATTCTTCCTCTTATTCTCTGTGCAGAAAGCAAAACACGCACCATGTAAACTGTTCATTTTGAGTAGTGGTTATATTTTAGTGTATAAACGTTCACATGGCTTTTCCCCAATTTACTCTAAACGGAGAAACTATTTGATCTGGAGTTTAATTATAACACACTAATTCAGTTTTCACAAGTAAAAACGGCATTTTGACACATTGATATTCTGATTTCTTACAAGTGAAAGCTGAATTGTTAAACATTTGGCGCACACATATACACACACACACACACACACACACACACACACACACACACACAGTGTCTAAGCTGTGTGTACTCCTGGGTCTTGATGTTTTTCTCACATGTGAATATAAAACTTACTAAGAATGAAATCTTTGAATGCAACATTTTCACTTGTAAGAAATCAGTTGTAAATGGAAATGATCATTATAGCGTTTAACATGTGTACTAAGTCTGGAGATTTAGCCTGGGCTGTGTGTGTGTGTGTGTGTGTGTGTGTGTGTGTGTGTGTGTGTGTGTGTGTGTAACTAGATCTGCCTGTGGAATGTAGGGTGCCTGTTTTTTTTTTTGTTTTTTTTTTTCTCTTTCTTGGAAAGCTGGATCCAGATTTTCACAATATTCAGTAGTCTCTTTGTCTCTCTCGCTCTCTCACTCTTTTCATTACTCTCTCTCTCTCTCTCCTCTCTCTCTCTCACTCTTTTCATTACTCTCTCTCTCCTCTCTCTCTCTCTCCTCTCTCTGTCTCTCCTCTCAGGTATCTGAATCATGTGAGGACGGCCACTCCGCAGGACCTGGCAGGGGGGTACACATCAGGACTGGCCTGCCACCGAGCACTACAGGACGCTTTCAGCGGACTCTTCCCTTCATTAATATAACACCCCCAGCCCCCACACCTCCCCCCAGCAGGAGGGTAATACATAACCTCTGTCACAAGTGCAGATCATCCAGTAGGAAATCAGTTAAAGGACGAGTTCTGCAAATTTACCCAGTTTCTCCCCCTGTAGCCAGGAGTGTCTGAACACTGCTTCAGGTTTCGCCCTTTGACTTTCACATAAACTCCGTGGTTTCAGACTCTGTAGGACTCCCTGCCACCTGTAAACATGGACTCAAGTTTGGCTGTATTTAGCCATGCTGATGGGATTTAGACCATGATTATAGGTAAGTGAGTCACACAGCCTGAAACCACAGTGGGGTTTATTAAAGATACTGAACGTGTGTGATGATGATGATGATGATGTCGCTGAGATGCTGCTCTGTTGGGGATAAGCTTCCATTACCTTTCAGCCACATTAGCCTCCGAGCTCCTGGAACTAAAGAAGCAAACACGTCTCAGCTGATTGACGTCCTCTGGGGCAAGATGGGAAACTGCTAATTTAATTTATTGACCAGAACTCTGTCCTACCCTTATTTGGGACAAATTAATCCTGGAATCGTGATTTTCTGCTGATTTTTCCTTTTTAAGTCCAGAACGAAGAAAAAAAAGTGGATCCACATTGTACAGATATTTTTGCAGCGTCTGTGATCTTTTGTAAATGTGTTTGGTTTAATAAAAGGCTATAAAAAAGCTTCCGTGAGGTTGTTTTTGTTGTAACTCCTCCTGTGCGAGGTTAGGATTTATTCACTGTACCAAAAGAAAATCGTGCTGTAATTTAAAACGAATCATTTCTGTTCACAGCAGTAACGTCTGATACGAGTCGGTCTTGTTTTGCAGAAAGGAAAACAAATCCTTTATATTTACATATTTTTCTGTCATTTTTGGCATCAAAGCAAACAGAAAAAGACTCGAACCTGCCGATGCAGCATGTAAATCAAACGTAACTGATTACATAACTGTATAATTACTTGTCATTACATTTACTGGAGCAATCCACAGTAACAACTGTTCCCCAAACTGATAAACTCTCATTCACAGATTCAAGCAAACCGTGTGGAATTTCTCAGAACGGTTTATTATAAAAACTAAAACTGAAAGGTTCTCCAGGCAGGCGAGCGTCTATCCTTCAGTTTCTTCACGTTTCTGCCTCTTGGGCGACGGCTCTGAGCAACCTGCAGGGAAGAAGAGAGACCAAACAGATGTGTGTCTCTTTTGTTGACGATTTCCTCGATTTTCTCTGTATACATAGACTCTATATGTGCTCACGAACCAGTGACCATAACCCACCTTCCCCTTCACCGCTGCTGCTGTACAGCACCTCAGAGGGCACATTGAAGCTCACGCACATCATCTCTTTGTTGGGCGCTACGTTTCTCACCATGTGCACAGAGCAGCGCTCCTGCAGGGAAACCCCTAAAGCAGCCTCTGCCCTGTCCAGCACGTCCCTCTGAGGGTCATCCTCCTTCGAGAAGCCGTAACAGTGCACCTGCAGCACGGTTTTACAAATAACAGGACTTCATACAGTGTCAGCTCTCAGTGATAACAGCGATATTGTGACTGCGGCTCTGAGTGATAACAGTGATATTGTGACTGCGGCTCTGAGTGATAACAGTGATATTGTGACTGCGGCTCTAAGTGATAACAGTGATACTGTGACTGGCTCTAAGTGATAACAGTGATATTGTGACTGCGGCTCTAAGTGATAACAGCGATACTGTGACTGCGGCTCTAAGTGATAACAGCGATACTGTGACTGCGGCTCTAAGTGATAACAGCGATATTGTGACTGCGGCTCTAAGTGATAACAGTGATACTGTGACTGGCTCTAAGTGATAACAGTGATATTGTGACTGCGGCTCTAAGTGATAACAGCGATATTGTGACTGCGGCTCTAAGTGATAACAGCGATACTGTGACTGGCTCTAAGTGATAACAGTGATATTGTGACTGCGGCTCTGAGTGATAACAGTGATATTGTGACTGGCTCTAAGTGATAACAGTGATATTGTGACTGCGGCTCTGAGTGATAACAGTGATATTGTGACTGCGGCTCTGAGTGATAACAGTGATATTGTGACTGCGGCTCTGAGTGATAACAGTGATATTGTGACTGCGGCTCTAAGTGATAACAGTGATACTGTGACTGGCTCTAAGTGATAACAGCGATACTGTGACTGCGGCTCTAAGTGATAACAGCGATACTGTGACTGCGGCTCTAAGTGATAACAGCGATATTGTGACTGCGGCTCTAAGTGATAACAGTGATATTGTGACTGCGGCTCTGAGTGATAACAGTGATATTGTGACTGGCTCTAAGTGATAACAGTGATATTGTGACTGGCTCTAAGTGATAACAGCGATATTGTGACTGCGGCTCTGAGTGATAACAGTGATATTGTGACTGGCTCTAAGTGATAACAGCGATATTGTGACTGCGGCTCTGAGTGATAACAGTGATATTGTGACTGCGGCTCTGAGTGATAACAGCGATATTGTGACTGCGGCTCTAAGTGATAACAGCGATATTGTGACTGCGGCTCTAAGTGATAACAGCGATACTGTGACTGGCTCTAAGTGATAACAGTGATATTGTGACTGCGGCTCTGAGTGATAACAGTGATATTGTGACTGCGGCTCTGAGTGATAACAGCGATACTGTGACTGGCTCTAAGTGATAACAGTGATATTGTGACTGCGGCTCTGAGTGATAACAGTGATATTGTGACTGGCTCTAAGTGATAACAGTGATATTGTGACTGGCTCTAAGTGATAACAGCGATATTGTGACTGCGGCTCTGAGTGATAACAGTGATATTGTGACTGGCTCTAAGTGATAACAGCGATATTGTGACTGCGGCTCTAAGTGATAACAGCGATATTGTGACTGCGGCTCTAAGTGATAACAGCGATACTGTGACTGGCTCTAAGTGATAACAGTGATATTGTGACTGCGGCTCTGAGTGATAACAGTGATATTGTGACTGGCTCTAAGTGATAACAGTGATATTGTGACTGGCTCTAAGTGATAACAGCGATATTGTGACTGCGGCTCTGAGTGATAACAGTGATATTGTGACTGCGGCTCTGAGTGATAACAGTGATATTGTGACTGCGGCTCTAAGTGATAACAGTGATATTGTGACTGGCTCTAAGTGATAACAGTGATACTGTGACTGGCTCTAAGTGATAACAGTGATATTGTGACTGCGGCTCTAAGTGATAACAGCGATATTGTGACTGCAGCTCTAAGTGATAACAGCGATATTGTGACGGGCTCTAAGTGATAACAGTGATATTGTGACTGCGGCTCTGAGTGATAACAGTGATATTGTGACTGCGGCTCTGAGTGATAACAGTGATATTGTAACTGCGGCTCTAAGTGATAACAGTGATATTGTGACTGCGGCTCTAAGTGATAACAGTGATATTGTGACTGCGGCTCTAAGTGATAACAGTGATATTGTGACTGGCTCTAAGTGATAACAGCGATATTGTGACTGCGGCTCTAAGTGATAACAGTGATATTGTGACTGCGGCTCTAAGTGATAACAGCGATATTGTAACTGCGGCTCTAAGTGATAACAGCGATATTGTAACTGCGGCTCTAAGTGATAACAGTGATATTGTAACTGCGGCTCTAAGTGATAACAGTGATACTGTGACTGCGGCTCTAAGTGATAACAGTGATACTGTGACTGCGGCTCTAAGTGATAACAGTGATATTGTGACTGTGGCTCTAAGTGATAACAGTGATATTGTGACTGCGGCTCTTTGAACACTGCTCTATCCAACAGTGCTCCTATGGCAGAGCTTTATACTTGTAGAGGTAACTATATATTTTTTTGTATAGGTAATTAAGGTCATACAGTGTCAGAAACTGTATATCGCACTGTACAGTGTACCTGTGGGAGGGTCACTGTGCAGGAAGCCCCCTGATCCGGCTCCGGGCCCAGGAGGCCTCTGAAGGCGTCCAGGAACTCCAACGCTAGAGCCGGAAGGTTCATTATGATGTGGATCCCGGCAGAGCCCTTCATCAGTTCTGGAAGACGCTCTCTGAGCGGACCCCTGATGAACTCCCGGCCGTCCAGGTTGGAGGTGGTGACCTTTGCCTCGACCTTGTTGAGTTTGGTGTTGTGCTGAAGCCAGCGGTACGATTCGGGGTTGAGGTCATTGGCGAAAACTGTGCACCCTCGACGGGCCGCTGGGATGGAAAACGGGCCGACTCCAGCGAAAACATCCAGAACCACATCCCCCCGGCGGAGCAGAGAAACGATCCGCTCGTGCTCCGTACTGAGGCGCGGGTTCCAGTATACACGAGAAAAATCAAACTCATAAAACACGCCGTTCTCCCTCACCTGGAACACAGAGCGTTGCCTAGAACGTATCAAATTGCAAAATGCTGCAACTAAAAATGCACCAAAATAAAAATTTAAATTATACATAATTTTATGTAGTGGACACGCTATACTTTGTTACCCCCTTTTACCCTGTTCTTCAGTGGTCAGGACCCCCATGGACCATCACAGAGCAGGTAATATTTGGGTGGTGGGTCATTCTCAGCACTGCAGTAACACTCACGTGGTGGTGGTGTGTTAGTGTGTGTTGCGCTGGTCTGAGTGGATCAGACACAGCAGTGCTGCTGGAGTTTTTAAACACTGTGTCCACTCACTGTCCACTCTGTTAGACACTCCTACCTTGTCGGTCCACCTTGTAGATGTAAAGTCAGAGACGACAGCTCATCTGCTGCTGCACAGTTTGTGTTGGTCATCCTCTAGTCCTTCATCAGTGGTCACAGGACGCTGCCCACAGGACGCTGTTGGCTGGTTCTCCAGCAGCACTGCTGTGTCTGATCCGCTTGCACCAGCGCAACACACACTAACACACCACCACCACGTCAGTGTTACTGCAGTGCTGAGAATGACCCACCACCCAAATAGTACCTGCTCTGTGAGGGTCCATGGGGGTCCTGACCACTGAAGAACAGGGTAACAGAGTATCAGAGAAACAGATGGACTACAGTCTGTAACTGTAGAACTACAGAGTGCAGCTATACGGTCAGTGCATCAGATTTACGTTGTGCATTAGGGTGTGTATTTATAATGAGGCCATATGGGGGGGGACAGTATTTTCAATATGATAAGACAACATTATTTTTGCATCCGTTGGTTTTTAGCCACGTGGTATGATTTGAACAGCTCCTTTAACTTATCCGATGTGTCGTCCCTCACCTTGGCCACCATGTTGCTCTCTCCTGCCAGCACCTCCATCTGGAAGTTTCTGTAAGTGGAGTCGATGGTGTTGGTCTTGTTGACCACACAGGTAACGCCAGGGTTTTTATCTATGATCACCTGACCTGCAGACAAAAATACAGTGTCAGACGCCACATAATGAAGCCTAGTAGAGATGCTGAACAGCTCCACACGCTTTGAGACTAAAGTATGATGCATGCAGTCAGCGCTGTGGAGCATAAGCTTGCCATATTGGTTACATTAGCCTTGAGGCTCCCGCACTAGAACTAACAAAGTAAACTGATGGACTACATTTAGAATAGGAGGGGATTCAGGGTACATGTGATCTTATCTCACCTATGAGGTTTTTATAGGGCAGCTGGTGGTCTCGGAGGTTCATGTGAGCGATGTGGCCCACTCTGCTGAAGCCTGAGGTCACATCCTGGCCTTCGGGCAGTACGGCCCGCAGCACCTCCTCACTTTTCAGGTTGTCGTAGGTCAGCTTGAGTTCGTAGCGCTGTATTTCAGGCTTCACGCCAAACGCTTTGAGTGCTGATGCCTCTTCTTCGCCGAAATTCTCAGCCGATGAGACACTCTGAGGGTCCAGCAGGAGTAGCCGGTGCTCTTTGCCGTCACTGTCTGTTTGTTTTTGGTCGTTGTCTACGACTCGTTTGAGGCCGGGCCTCTGTAGGGCCACTTTCTTCAGGCTTTTGACCGCTTTGTTGAGGACGCTGGTGGGGATGCGGATGGCGGGGACGTTAATGGTTTGGGTGAAAGCTTCTCGGTCCAGCACAGTCATCCCTCGCACTGCAGGAGGGGGTCTGTAAAGGCCAGGATCAGCTGCAGGAGGCTGGGGGTCCGACATGGTCATTTGTGCATGGAAAACTTCAGGAGAGGGAATGCTGATGGAGAAATGGCGAGAAGCTCCTTGGTAGTAGTGAACATCCAAGAGTGTCAGCAGTCTGCGAACATTCCTGTTGTGACGGAGGAACAGGAGCCTTATTATTATTATTGCTGCTCTGGATAAACGCGTCTCTAAATAGGTTCACAATAACTAATAATGCTCACTGCACTTCATATATGGATGAAAGTACTGGCTTGTTTTAAAATGATTGTGGCTGTTTATATCAACCAAAACAGTGTTACTGTTACCGTCCCAGCAATATCGGCACATTTCCAGCCTTTACACCCTGATGGATCATCCCGCCTTTGAGTGAGTTCATGAATGAGTAAAAAATCTGCTAATAAGTTCCATTCAATCAAATATATGTTTATTCAATTTACTCATTAACTTTGTGCATGACATGTTTAATGTAAGTGATAATCTATTTTCTCTCTCTCTCATATATATATATATATATATATATATATATAAATTTATTTTTATTTTGAAATTTAAGTCACAACAAAAACTTGCACCATGCACATTAGCAATACGTATAAACTTAATCTAAAAATATCATTTTTTTTGAAAAACATCTGCGTTCTTGAGGTTTGATCAGTTGGAACAGACAAAAAACAACTAGAATGGCCACATTTAAAAATCACTATTACAAACTAATTGAAATTATTTTTATTCAACATTTGACCTACTGAGCCACTCGGTTCTCCCTGATGGAAACTGTTTACCTTCAGTGTTTTGTGCTTCTGATCATTTTAATAGACGTCAGCGTCACTAATTAATGACGTTCTATTAAAAGACTGGTTTACCAAGAGAGACGCTGGAGGACTTTCACCTGAAATGAGTTCATGAAGCCAGTCTGGTTATAAAAATGATAACAGGACATCAGAGCCAGAATTACTCTTTTAGTACTTTTACTTTATACTTAAGTACATTTGAAGGGAAATACTTTAGTACTTTTACTCCAGTGGAGGTCTAAAGGGAGGAACTTCTACTGTAAATGGATTAATGAATGAATAAATGATGCAGATCTGTATGAAACTGGTCTGAAACCCGCGGCGTCTGTTACTCTGTGAATGGATAAAGAGGTCCTGTGACTGCGATCTGGAGACATGAAGTCCTGCTCGTATTTACAGCCAAGCTGCCTGATTAAGCGACAGCAGCCGCTGTAACACGTTCTAATGTGTTTATTCAGTCTTACAGCGCCTGTAACGCGGATCTCTTACCTCACCATCACACCGGCCATGCACGCCTCTGTCTACGGCATCTTCAGGGGACCGAGCGCGGCTTTCTGATTGGGCCGCTGCCGCGGCGCGAGCGCTGACTGGACAAGCGGCGCGCCGCGTCTTAAAGAGTCGACCAGTAAACATATCACATGATCACTGAGAGAGAGAGAGAGAGAGAGAGAGAGAGAGAGAGAGAGAGAGAGAGAGAGAGAGAGGGGAAAGAAGGAGGAAAAGCGGAGGAGAAGGAGAGAGGAACAGAGAAAGAGAGGAGAAACTTCAGGTTTGGGAGTTTTAGTATCTACAAGTGCTGGCGAGAGAGAGAGAGAGAGAGAGAGAGAGAGAGAGAGAGAGAGAGAGAGAGAGAGAGGGGAAAGAAGGAGGAAAAGCAGAGGAAAGGGGAGAGAAGTTAAGGGGAAGAAAAAGAAAAAGAAGAGAAAGAAAAAGAGGAGAGGCGTGGGGAAGAGGTGAGCAAAGAAAAGAGGGACACAAGGGAAGAGAGATAATAGAGAGAAAAAAGGAAAGGAGAAATAGAGACAGCAGGGAAAAAGAGAGTTGAGGAAGGGAGGAAGAAAGGACAGGGAAGTAAAGAGCGACACAGGGAAAGAAGGAGAGTAGGAAGGAAAAGGGGGTGGAAAAAGAGAGAAGTCTAATGAATAAGGACGGAGTGAACACGACCATCCAGGCTGGCAGTGGGGATCAGCCGGACAGAGAGGAGGTGGATGAGACTACGCCGCTGCTGTCGCAGGTGAGACACACACACACACACACACACACACACACACACAGATTAGGGAACTGGCCCTGTGACCGGAAGGTCGCCGGTTTGATCCCCTGAGCTGACAGTCCGTGACTGAGGTGTCCTTGAGCAAGACACCTAACCCCCAACTGCTCCCCGGGCACTGTGGATAGGGCTGCCCACCGCTCCGGGCAAGTGTGCTCACTGCCCCCTAGTGTATGTGTGTGTTCACTAGTGTGTATGTGGTGTGCCACTGCACGGATGGGTTAAATGAGGAGGTGAAATTTCCCCGTTTGTGGGACTAATAAGGGTCACTTAATCATCGATTATCCAGAAAGAGCTGATTCGTCCTCAACATGGTGGAAGAAAAACTGCGTGTGTGGTTTAAAATGCAGTTAGGCGGCTCCGCTGAACCTGCACCGCATACCGTCTGAAAAAGGTGCTTCTTCAGTGGTTCTTTAGTAAAGGCAATAGTTCTATTCAGAACCATGAGTTCTGTATAACCACTTGCATGTGAAATGGTTCTTCAGATTGATGGCGAATGTGATGTGTGTGGTTCTGTGTAGCGTCTCCTACTGTTATGAAGTCAAGCTTGCAACAATAGAATAATCCTTTTTTCCGAAAGGTTCTATATAGAACCATATACAATCTGAAGAGACACTTCGCCATGCAAAGACCTCTGTATTTGTCATTCCGTACAGAACCCATGGTTCTAAATAGAGCACTTGCCTTTACTTGAGAAGCCTTTTCTATTTTAAGAGTGTCGGGCTGGGCAGTACGGCGATATTGACAGTTATTGTGATGAATTGTCACAATATCCTTTTGTGAGTGTATCGTAGGTGTTCAGTGCTGAAGGAACGCAGAACCAGTGCATGTTTGATTACAAGGAGAGCATCATTAGTCCTGTTTAAGTGGATTCAGTGCAGTGTGTGAAATGTTGAATATATAGTCAGCCTTGATTATGAAATATTGTGCATCGCCGTATCGTCCACTCTCGTCTATTTAGAGGAAGACAGTACGAGGTACCAATATTAAGCCCTGTTGGAGCTGGATTAGTTTGATCTGGGGTGATTATGCTGTGATCTGAGTGATTAACCAGGACTTCCATGATTTTGTACCAGTATGAATCTGCCATACCTGCTGTTTTAAAGGTCTCCTATGTAGTAATTCCGGAGTGAATTTCCTTCTGTGGTTCTATAATTACCTTCTATAATTTGCTGAACTTGGAGCTCCATCAGTACCAGTAGATCGTTTAAATGACATTGCAGTAATTTAATGACAGAACCCCGACACAAAAAACACCATCTCCGTTATTTTTCCTTATTTGCGACCTGAAGACACAGGCTAACAGCTGAGTG
>NC_051215.1:1719378-1734378 GCF_015220715.1 Pygocentrus nattereri
AGTCCGTTCTACAGTTTCTCATTAGACTGAATGAATAACCGACTCTAAATGTAGGTATTGTGATATAAACCGAGTCCGTTCTACAGTTTCTCATTAGACTGAATGAATAACCGACTCTAAATGTAGGTATTGTGATATAAACCGAGTCCGTTCTACAGTTTCTCATTAGGCTGAATGAATAACCGACTCTAAATGTAGGTATTGTGATATAAACCGAGTCCGTTCTACAGTTTCTCATTAGACTGAATGAATAACCGACTCTAAATGTAGGTATTGTGATATAAACCGAGTCCGTTCTACAGTTTCTCATTAGACTGAATGAATAACCGACTCTAAATGTAGGTATTGTGATATAAACCGAGTCCGTTCTACAGTTTCTCATTAGGCTGAATGAATAACCGACTCTAAATGTAGGTATTGTGATATAAACCGAGTCCGTTCTACAGTTTCTCATTAGGCTGAATGAATAACCGACTCTAAATGTAGGTATTGTGATATAAACCGAGTCCGTTCTACAGTTTCTCATTAGGCTGAATGAATAACCGACTCTAAATGTAGGTATTGTGATATAAACCGAGTCCGTTCTACAGTTTCTCATTAGACTGAATGAATAACCGACTCTAAATGTAGGTATTGTGATATAAACTGAGTCCGTTCTACAGCTTCTCATTAGACTGAATGAATAACCGACTCTAAATGTAGGTATTGTGATATAAACCGAGTCCGTTCTACAGTTTCTCATTAGACTGAATGAATAACCGACTCTAAATGTAGGTATTGTGATATAAACCGAGTCCGTTCTACAGTTTCTCATTAGGCTGAATGAATAACCGACTCTAAATGTAGGTATTGTGATATAAACCGAGTCCGTTCTACAGTTTCTCATTAGGCTGAATGAATAACCGACTCTAAATGTAGGTATTGTGATATAAACCGAGTCCGTTCTACAGTTTCTCATTAGACTGAATGAATAACCGACTCTAAATGTAGGTATTGTGATATAAACCGAGTCTGTTCTACAGTTTCTCGTTAGACTGAATGAATAACCGGCTCTAAATGTAGGTATTGTGATATAAACCGAATCCGTTCTACAGTTTCTCGTTAGGCTGAATGAATAACCGGCTCTAAATGTAGGTATTGTGATATAAACCGAGTCCGTTCTACAGTTTCTCGTTAGGCTGAATGAATAACCGACTCTAAATGTAGGTATTGTGATATAAACCGAGTCCGTTCTACAGTTTCTCGTTAGGCTGAATGAATAACCGACTCTAAATGTAGGTATTGTGATATAAACCGAGTCCGTTCTACAGTTTCTCATTAGACTGAATGAATAACCGACTCTAAATGTAGGTATTGTGATATAAACCGAGTCCGTTCTACAGTTTCTCATTAGACTGAATGAATAACCGACTCTAAATGTAGGTATTGTGATATAAACCGAGTCCGTTCTACAGTTTCTCATTAGACTGAATGAATAACCGGCTCTAAATGTAGGTATTGTGATATAAACCGAGTCCGTTCTACAGTTTCTCATTAGACTGAATGAATAACCGACTCTAAATGTAGGTATTGTGATATAAACCGAGTCCGTTCTACAGTTTCTCATTAGACTGAATGAATAACCGACTCTAAATGTAGGTATTGTGATATAAACCGAGTCCGTTCTACAGTTTCTCATTAGACTGAATGAATAACCGACTCTAAATGTAGGTATTGTGATATAAACCGAGTCCGTTCTACAGTTTCTCATTAGACTGAATGAATAACCGGCTCTAAATGTAGGTATTGTGATATAAACCGAGTCCGTTCTACAGTTTCATGTGTGAAACTGGATTTTTTTCTTTGTTTTTTTAAATTATAGTCTGATGTCTGTTTATTTTTTTACAGCGTGTCCTTTAAGTTCCTCCTTGTCTGGTTGTTTTGTTCTCCTTCGTGCTTCAGGCTTTATCCTGTGTTCTCTCTCGTGTTCCTGCAGCCATGTCTTCCTACATGTTCATATTAAAGTCTGAACTTCCGGCCACCATCCGCAGCTTCCTGAGAACAGAGTCTTCTGAGTAAGTTCACATCTTCTTCCAGAACCGGCTAGGATTTCCACAACTTTCTGCACTCTGTTCTAGAACTCTCTCTCCTCCAATTCGGAACATTATACTCTTGAATTCTCTGTAGGGTACTCTAGAATGGACCATATTCTTCATATTCTGTTCTAGATCTCTACATTCTGCTCTACAGCTCTCCACATTCTGTTCTAGAACTCTACATGCTGCTCTTAACTCACATAATCTTCAAGTACACTTTTCTTTGGAACTCTCTGCATTCCATTCTAGAACACGCCCTGTGGTCTGGAACTCTGTGTGCTATTCTAGACATCTACACTATCATTGATCCGCAGATTGTTCTAAACTCTGCATTCTGCTGTAGAAGTTTCCATATTTTTCTTTTTCCATGTTTTTCCAGAAGTGTCCATACTTTTCTAGAACTCTTTACGTTCTGTTCTTAATTTGCGCAGTCTTCAAGAATTATATGCTGCTTTGACACGCATTGCATTCTGTTCTAGAACTCTGTCTCCATTCTAGACCCCTACATTCTGTTCTGTTGCATTTTGAAAATTGGTACTTTCATCTTTTCTAGAATTTCATACACTTTGCTCTAGAGATCTCCTTACTGTGCTAGAAGGCTCAAGCCATGGGTCAGTTTTACGATGGAGCTGTTCTGGTTTGATGCAGAAAATTTCATTTGTTTAATTTTCCAGCGACTAACCGAGATGACTTACTTATTTCCTAACAGACTCTCTGACATGCTGTTGTGTATACACATGGGCTGAAGTGCACTCTTAAAAAGAGGGTTCTTCAAGGGTTCTTTAGTAAAGACAGTGGTTCCATATACAACCCCAATTGCAAAGAAGTTGGGACATTGTGTAAAACATAAATAAAAACAGAATACGATGATTTGCAAATCCCTTTCAACCGATATTCAATTGAATCCACTACAAAGACGAGATATTTAATGTTCAAACGGATAAACTTTTATTGTTTTTTGCAAATATTCACTCATTTAGAATTTGATGCCTGCAACACGTTCCAGAGAAGTTGGGACAGGGGCAACAAAAGACTGGGAAAGTTGAGGAATGCTCAAAAAACACCTGTTTGGAACATTCCACAGGTGAACAGGTTAATTGGAAACAGGTGAGTGTCATGATTGGGTATAAAGGGAGCATCCCTGAAAGGCTCAGTCGTTCACAAGCAAGGACGGGCGAGGTTCACCACTTAGTGAACAACTGCGTGAGGAAATAGTCCAACAGTTTAAGAATGTTTCTCAGTTCGTCGCTTCATCTACAAGTGCAGGTTAAAACTCTGCCATGCAAAGCGAAGCCACATATCAACACCACCCAGAAACGCCGCCGGCTTCTCTGGGCCGAGCTCATCTGAGATGGACTGACGCAGAGTGGAAAAGTGTCCTGTGGTCTGACGCGTCCACATTTCACACTGCAAAGTTCAAAAGCCAGCATCTCTGATGGTGTGGGGGGGTGTTAGTGCCCATGGCAGGGGTAACCTGCACATCTGTGAAGGCCCCATTAATGCTGAAAGGTCCATACAGGTTTTGGAGCAACATCTGCTGCCATCCAAGCAGCGTCTTTTTCAGGGACGTCCTGCTTATTTCAGCAAGACGATGCCGAGCCACATTCTGCACGTGTTCCAACAGCGTGGCTTCGTAGTAAAAGAGTGCGGGTACTAGACTGACCTGCCTGCAGTCCAGACCGTCTCCCATTGAAAATGTGTGGCGCATTATGAAGCTCAAAATACGACAGCGGAGCCCCCGGACTGCTGAGCAGCTGAAGCTGGACATCAAGCAGGAATGGGAAAGAATTCCACCTACAAAGCTTCAACAATCAGTGTCCTCAGTTCCCAAACGCTTATTGAGTGTTAAAGGAAAGGTGATGTAACTCAGTGGGAAACACGCCCCTGTCCCAACTTCTCTGGAACGTGTTGCAGGCATCAAATTCAAAATGAGTGAATATTTGCAAAAAACAATAAAAGTTTATCCGTTTAAACATTAAATATCTCGTCTTTGTAGTGTATTCAATTGAATATCGGTTGAAAGGGATTTGTAAATCATCGTATTCTGTTTTTATTTATGTTTTACACAATGTCCCAACTTCTTTGCAATTGGGGTTGTAGAAACATGAACACCCGGTCCATTTGCATGATTAGGTCATTCTTTGCATGATGGAATGGTTCTTCAGACTGGTAGAGAATGTGTTTTGTATAGTTTCATTTGGAACCTTTATTTGAAAAGGGTTCTAAATAGGGTTAGCACCAAAAAGCACAGACTGCATAAAGTCGTCAGTCGTGTGTTTGGCGTCTTACGGGACTGAGCTGGAGGTCGCTGTTTTCCTCCCGACTGATCTGCATATGGAAGAGATGCTGCAGTGTTTGGGAAACATTAGTGGTCACATCAGTTAGGAAACAGTTTATGCAGCCAGAAGTGGTGGTTATGTGGGAGGAGGAGAGCGCACACACCCACACACACACACACACACACACACACACACACACACACACACATTATTTAGCCAATGCATCATCCAATCAAAATAACCGCTGGTTGTCCCTAATTGCTCGGCGGTGCGGAGGAGACGGGATTGTTTTATTTTTTTTGTAGAAGAAGGAGAATCACATAATTGTTTTGGTTTGTGAGCTGAAGCCTGTGACTCACAGAGGAGCTCCACATGAGAGGGCTGCGCTGCCGGCCTGAGTTTGGAGACCCGCACGCATCTGGGCAACGAGCAGGGGACTTTCCCCAGAACCATAATTCAACACAGACCGAGCCTGTTGTGTTAGGAATGTATGGATAACATATTGACATGTACTGTAAGATAATTCTAATGAAAGAAAGGCCTGCAGGAGTCCTGGAGAGCCAAGAGAAATGTTTACAACTGCAAACCTCAACTCCAAAAACATCGGGACAGAGAAATGAGAAACGCAAACCAAACAGGTTTGTAATTTCACTTTGACCCGCATTTAGAAGAAAACAGTGGAAAGAAAAGATGTTTAATGTTGTACGTTTTCAACTTTGTTGGTTTTGTGTACGTATATATAAACGTATTACACTCTAAAATCATCTTAAACTCGCTAAACACTGCCGCAGGAATTAATCCAACAGTTTACGAACAAGGTTCCGCAACTAGCAAGAAAAAAGGTTCTTTACGGCTTCTTTATTAAAGGCAGTGGTTCTTTTTAGAACCATCAGTTCCTTATAAAAGCATTTCATACTTAAATGGTTCTCTGCATGGTGAAATGGTTCGTCAGACTAATGGAGAATGTGCTGCTTATGGTTCTATATAGCACCAAAAAGGGTTCTTCTGCTGTTTTAATGACAAACTTGAATAAAAGAACCCTTTTTGGTGCTGTATACTAGAACCGTATACAACACATTCTCCATCAGTCTGTGAAACCTTTCCCCCACTCAGAGAACCATTTAAGCATGCAGATGATTTTCTGTAGAACTCATGTTTTTAAGTAAATTGCCTTTACTAAGGAACCCCAAAAGAACCATCAACATAGACGGCACTGCTTCCGCGTGGCCTCCAGAGCACATCATAATCGGATCTCCGCAGTTGTCTGATTACTCAAGTGGTCGTGTAAACAGCTCAGTCTGATTTCTTAGATCAGAGTAAGGCTTAGAAATCTGATAGAGAGGCTGGATTGGAGCTCAGTAATCAGATTTCTCAGCGCTGTGAGCTCTTACTCTGATTTCTTTCAGGTTTCTCAGTGCTGTGAACTCTTACTCTGATTTCTTTCAGATTTCTCAGCGCTGTGAGCTCTTACTCTGATTTCTTTCAGGTTTCTCAGTGCTGTGAACTCTTACTCTGATTTCTTTCAGATTTCTCAGCGCTGTGAACTCTTACTCTGATTTCTTTCAGATTTCTCAGCGCTGTGAACTCTTACTCTGATTTCTTTCAGATTTCTCAGTGCTGTGAACTCTTACTCTGATTTCTTTCAGATTTCTCAGCGCTGTGAACTCTTACTCTGATTTCTTTCAGATTTCTCAGTGCTGTGAACTCTTACTCTGATTTCTTTCTGATTTCTCAGTGCTGTGAACTCTCACTCTGATTTCTTTCAGATTTCTCAGTGCTGTGAACTCTTACTCTGATTTCTTTCTGATTTCTCAGTGCTGTGAACTCTTACTCTGATTTCTTTCAGATTTCTCAGCACTGTGAACTCTTACTCTGATTTCTTTCAGATTTCTCAGTGCTGTGAACTCTTACTCTGATTTCTTTCAGATTTCTCAGTGCTGTGAACTCTTACTCTGATTTCTTTCAGATTTCTCAGTGCTGTGAACTCTTACTCTGATTTCTTTCAGGTTTCTCAGTGCTGTGAACTCTTACTCTGATTTCTTTCAGATTTCTCAGCGCTGTGAACTCTTACTCTGATTTCTTTCAGATTTCTCAGTGCTGTGAACTCTTACTCTGATTTCTTTCTGATTTCTCAGTGCTGTGAACTCTCACTCTGATTTCTTTCAGATTTCTCAGTGCTGTGAGCTCTTACTCTGATTTCTTTCAGATTTCTCAGTGCTGTGAACTCTGACTCTGATTTCTTTCAGATTTCTCAGTGCTGTGAACTCTGACTCTGATTTCTTTCAGATTTCTCAGTGCTGTGAGCTCTTACTCTGATTTCTTTCAGATTTCTCAGCGCTGTGAGCTCTTACTCTGATTTCTTTCAGATTTCTCAGTGCTGTGAGCTCTTACTCTGATTTCTTTCAGATTTCTCAGTGCTGTGAACTCTTACTCTGATTTCTTTCAGATTTCTCAGCGCTGTGAACTCTTACTCTGATTTCTTTCAGATTTCTCAGTGCTGTGAGCTCTTACTCTGATTTCTTTCAGATTTCTCAGTGCTGTGAACTCTTACTCTGATTTCTTTCAGATTTCTCAGTGCTGTGAACTCTTACTCTGATTTCTTTCTGATTTCTCAGTGCTGTGAGCTCTTACTCTGATTTCTTTCAGATTTCTCAGTGCTGTGAACTCTGACTCTGATTTCTTTCAGATTTCTCAGTGCTGTGAACTCTGACTCTGATTTCTTTCAGATTTCTCAGTGCTGTGAACTCTTACTCTGATTTCTTTCAGATTTCTCAGCGCTGTGAGCTCTTACTCTGATTTCTTTCAGATTTCTCAGCGCTGTGAGCTCTTACTCTGATTTCTTTCAGATTTCTCAGTGCTGTGAACTCTTACTCTGATTTCTTTCAGATTTCTCAGCGCTGTGAACTCTTACTCTGATTTCTTTCAGATTTCTCAGTGCTGTGAACTCTTACTCTGATTTCTTTCAGATTTCTCAGTGCTGTGAACTCTTACTCTGATTTCTTTCAGATTTCTCAGTGCTGTGAACTCTGACTCTGATTTCTTTCAGATTTCTCAGTGCTGTGAACTCTGACTCTGATTTCTTTCAGATTTCTCAGTGCTGTGAGCTCTTACTCTGATTTCTTTCAGATTTCTCAGCGCTGTGAGCTCTTACTCTGATTTCTTTCAGATTTCTCAGTGCTGTGAGCTCTTACTCTGATTTCTTTCAGATTTCTCAGCGCTGTGAACTCTTACTCTGATTTCTTTCAGATTTCTCAGCGCTGTGAACTCTTACTCTGATTTCTTTCAGATTTCTCAGCGCTGTGAACTCTTACTCTGATTTCTTTCAGATTTCTCAGCGCTGTGAGCTCTGACTCTGATTTCTTTCAGATTTCTCAGGGCTGTGAACTCTTACTCTGATTTCTTTCAGATTTCTCAGGGCTGTGAACTCTTACTCTGATTTCTTTCAGATTTCTCAGGGCTGTGAACTCTTACTCTGATTTCTTTCAGATGTCTCAGCGCTGTGAACTCTTACTCTGATTTCTTTCAGATTTCTCAGTGCTGTGAGCTCTTACTCTGATTTCTTTCAGATTTCTCAGTGCTGTGAGCTCTTACTCTGATTTCTTTCAGATTTCTCAGCGCTGTGAGCTCTTACTCTGATTTCTTTCAGATTTCTCAGCGCTGTGAACTCTGACTCTGATTTCTTTCAGATTTCTCAGTGCTGTGAACTCTTACTCTGATTTCTTTCAGATTTCTCAGCGCTGTGAGCTCTTACTCTGATTTCTTTCAGATTTCTCAGTGCTGTGAACTCTTACTCTGATTTCTTTCAGATTTCTCAGTGCTGTGAACTCTTACTCTGATTTCTTTCAGGTTTCTCAGCGCTGTGAACTCTTACTCTGATTTCTTTCAGATTTCTCAGCGCTGTGAACTCTTACTCTGATTTCTTTCAGATTTCTCAGCGCTGTGAACTCTTACTCTGATTTCTTTCAGATTTCTCAGTGCTGTGAACTCTTACTCTGATTTCTTTCAGATTTCTCAGCGCTGTGAACTCTTACTCTGATTTCTTTCAGATTTCTCAGCGCTGTGAACTCTTACTCTGATTTCTTTCAGATTTCTCAGCGCTGTGAACTCTTACTCTGATTTCTTTCAGATTTCTCAGCGCTGTGAACTCTTACTCTGATTTCTTTCAGATTTCTCAGCGCTGTGAACTCTTACTCTGATTTCTTTCAGATTTCTCAGCGCTGTGAGCTCTTACACTGATTTCTTTCAGATTTCTCAGTGCTGTGAACTCTTACTCTGATTTCTTTCAGATTTCTCAGTGCTGTGAGCTCTTACTCTGATTTCTTTCAGATTTCTCAGCGCTGTGAGCTCTTACTCTGATTTCTTTCAGATTTCTCAGTGCTGTGAGCTCTTACTCTGATTTCTTTCAGATTTCTCAGCGCTGTGAACTCTTACTCTGATTTCTTTCAGATTTCTCAGCGCTGTCAACTCTGACTCTGATTTCTTTCAGATTTCTCAGCGCTGTGAGCTCTCACTCTGATTTCTTTCAGATTTCTCAGCGCTGTGAACTCTGACTCTGATTTCTTTCAGATTTCTCAGCGCTGTGAACTCTTACTCTGATTTCTTTCAGATTTCTCAGCGCTGTGAACTCTTACTCTGATTTCTTTCAGATTTCTCAGCGCTGTGAACTCTTACTCTGATTTCTTTCAGATTTCTCAGCGCTGTGAACTCTTACTCTGATTTCTTTCAGATTTCTCAGTGCTGTGAACTCTTACTCTGATTTCTTTCAGATTTCTCAGCGCTGTGAACTCTTACTCTGATTTCTTTCAGATTTCTCAGCGCTGTGAACTCTTACTCTGATTTCTTTCAGATTTCTCAGCGCTGTGAACTCTTACTCTGATTTCTTTCAGATTTCTCAGCGCTGTGAACTCTTACTCTGATTTCTTTCAGATTTCTCAGCGCTGTGAACTCTTACTCTGATTTCTTTCAGATTTCTCAGCGCTGTGAGCTCTTACTCTGATTTCTTTCAGATTTCTCAGCGCTGTGAACTCTTACTCTGATTTCTTTCAGATTTCTCAGCGCTGTGAGCTCTTACTCTGATTTCTTTCAGATTTCTCAGCGCTGTGAACTCTTACTCTGATTTCTTTCAGATTTCTCAGGGCTGTGAGCTCTTACTCTGATTTCTTTCAGATTTCTCAGCGCTGTGAGCTCTTACTCTGATTTCTTTCAGATTTCTCAGGGCTGTGAACTCTTACTCTGATTTCTTTCAGATTTCTCAGCGCTGTGAGCTCTTACTCTGATTTCTTTCAGATTTCTCAGTGCTGTGAACTCTTACTCTGATTTCTTTCAGATTTCTCAGTGCTGTGAGCTCTTACTCTGATTTCTTTCAGATTTCTCAGCGCTGTGAGCTCTTACTCTGATTTCTTTCAGATTTCTCAGTGCTGTGAACTCTTACTCTGATTTCTTTCAGATTTCTCAGTGCTGTGAACTCTTACTCTGATTTCTTTCAGATTTCTCAGTGCTGTGAACTCTTACTCTGATTTCTTTCAGATTTCTCAGTGCTGTGAGCTCTTACTCTGATTTCTTTCAGATTTCTCAGTGCTGTGAACTCTTACTCTGATTTCTTTCAGGTTTCTCAGCGCTGTGAACTCTTACTCTGATTTCTTTCTGATTGTCTCAGTCTGAGCATGTGTGAAAACAGACGGCAGCACCGGAAATAAGCGAACGGCGCCACCGCAAGACACAGGAAAACACTTTTGGAGCGGCACTGAAGCCAAATACATGTTTGACAAAGTGAAGGATTTAAATATTCCTCATTTTCTAGATGATTTATGTTCATATTTTCAGGTAAAGTGGGTTGATGTTTAAAAAAACAAAAGCATGAAGTTTGAGTTTTACGTTACGTTTACGTCACGTCATCTCTGAGTTTATCGGCTGGTTGCAGAGCAGAAATCTGATTACTGTCTGACTCATGTAGATCCAGAGTTTCCCCACTATCTGATTACTCAAGAGCATGTAAATGCGTTGAACCAGTTACTGCCACAGTCTGATTTTCTGCAGTTATCAGATTATTAAGTGCATGTAAACACACTCGGTGTCTAGAGCTCATTAGAAACAGACTGATGCTCAGTGGAAACATGTGGTCTGATGAGCCAAACCTACGTTGTGTTATCCGGGCTGAGGAACAAAACATTGATACACATGAGTTTCACAATATTATATTTTGTGATGCTGTATCGATTCTCAGAAACACAGTATTGACTTTTAGTGAACAGTTTACATGCAAAGATTCACAGCAGACAGTGGCTGATTGTGTTTAAACCCCTGAACACAATGTTGTAATTTATCTTTAGCCTTTAGACTTTTTTTTGGCATTTTTAAATTTTTTACTTAATTTGAAAACTCCTGTTACCCTTTGCATTGTCTTAATATTTACAAAGAACAGAAATGGTCCAAAGGTTTTGTTCTTTTCATGTAAAGTTACACTTTGGAGATACGAGGTTTCCGACTGCTGCCTTCTAGACGACGTCTTTTTCAGGGACATCCATGGTTATTTCAGCATGACACCAGTAAGTGTGGCTGAGCATGCTGGTGCCTGCAGTCCAGACTTGTGGCACTTTATTAAGCATGAAATACGCCAAAGAAGGCCTCGTACGGTTGTGCAGCTGAAGACTTGTGACGAACGCAAACAGATACACTCTCAAAACTGGATCGGTAGGCTCTGTTCCCAAATGACTGCCATGTCCCAAACTTTCAGGAACGTGTTGCAGGCAACACATTTGGAACGATTATATGCTTTTCAAAAAACAGAAAAAAGTTTAAAAGGTCAAACATCAAATATGTAACTCCTTCACTTTGTGTTGACTCTTTCCTCTCTTCCGACTTTCTCTTGTTCTCTCTCCTGCAGGGTGTGGTATCAAGACGGTGTTATTTTGCTGGTTCTGGTCACAGTGCTTGTGGTGCTCCCTCTGGCTCTGCTGCCAAAGATTGGTTAGTCCTCAGAGAGCGAGATTTGTCGTCACTTCACAATTTACAGAAGAATAAAAGTCGCCTATAAGAGTAATGCAGCGTAAAGACTTTCTGCAGCATTGTAAATCTTACTAATGTGTCTTTTTTATCTCTCGTCTTGTATGCATGAGCGTTCTGCGCTTCATTTTCAGAAACTCCAGCCTCATTTGTACTTCAGTAAATCTGTATTTTTGTGCTTAAAGCTGCACTTTATGAGTTTTGGGGATTTGGAGAACTCTCTGATGGAAATGTTTAATTGCACAAAGTGTGCATAACAGTTTGTAGTGTAGGTTGTGCTTCTTCCCCCTTCCCAAAGCGAATGAATCTGATGATTGAAAGAGGATTCAAATAAAACTCAGTCTAAATTTAGAGAATGATGTGTCTTCTGAGGATGTGAGTGAATTATTAAGTTGGCTTTAATAATAAACTTAAGGTGGCAGTGAATTTAAGGTGGAACTGTAGTTATCAGTAGCTTTAAGGTGGCAGTCTATTTAAGATATCAGTAAATTTAAGGGTCAGTGTATTTAATGTGTCCGTAAATTTCAGGTGGCTTCGTATGTTAGATAGCAAATTTAAGGTGGCAGTGGATTTAAGGTAGTGCCTAGCAGCGCATTACCGTCCACCTTGGATAATGTAGCAACCATCTAGCAATATGTAAACAACACTTTAACAACCATCAACATCCCAGCATTTTAAGGATTTTTTAACATTTCAACTGTAATAAAAAGCTTACATAGTGCAGCTTTAATTCGCAGAGTGCATTTTAAGGTATTTAAAATGAGTGAACAAACTAGAAGCCATGAGCTCCTATTTTTAAAGATTTTTCAGCTCCCTTTGGCACAAAAGTTCTAAATGTACTGAATAATTTAACTATAATATAATGTAACTCAAAAATATCCATAGATATAAAAGATGAAAAAATGTTATATATCAATAATTTTATGATTGATCGCACCCGGCAGTACAAACTTCACATAATCGTTTAAATGTAAAAAGACGATGTTCTGCAGCGACACACCGATCAGCCATAACATCATGACCACCTCCTCGTTTCTACGCTCACTGTCCACTTTATCAGCTCCACTTACTGTATAGCTGCTCTCTGTAGTTCTACAGTTACAGACTGTAGTCCATCTGTTTCTCTGATACTCTGTTACCCTGTTCTTCAGTGGTCAGGACCCCCATGGACTGTGTATAACAGTCCATATGAAAGAACACTGCATTATACTGACAGTGCACTGCTTATGTGCATATTGATGTTTAAGACTTGTTTGCTTCTGTTTTCCTCCCAGGTTTCCTTGGTTACACCAGCAGTCTGTCGTTTTTCTTCATGCTGTTCTTCACCGTTGTGGTGAGTGTTTGTTTTTCTTTGTTGGATGCCGTTAAATCATAATCGGGTTTGATCAGAAGAAAATTACGTCACGTGTATAAATATTTCTGTCGACATTAGTGACGCTGCTAGTTTGGCGACTAGAGCCAAGGCCACACCCACTTTATCCCCCGGTTGTGATGTCAGCACTCAGACCTGTCGGGTGTTTAAACCACATTTGGACCAAAAGAGAAAAGAGAAAACGGACAAATCGGTATTTATTATTTAGACCAAAACCTGCTCTTCATGCCGAGGAGGACATGAATGAACATGAAGCTGAAAGTTAGAGGTAAATATACTCAAAGCGTCAGCACAGAGCTGCTTTATGATCAGCTAAATCTGTGCAGGGGGTTTTATTAGTGAGTTGTAGTGTGTAGAGTGTCGTGTTCTGCGTATAACAGTACATTTAGCTGAAGAACAAAATGTACTTTGCGTGCAGTTTATCAGAAAAATGAGAACATTATTTTCCCCTCTGTCCTTATTGGTTTCAGGTGGTGGTGAAGAAGTGGTCCATTCCCTGCCCTTTACCCGTCAACTCCACTCTCAGCCTGGTAATGACCGCACAGCTCACAACTCTGGGCACAGAAAAGAACATTGCATTGCTAAAAACCGCAGTAGAGTCTTGAAGCCTGAATTTTATCCACGCTTTAGTCCATGTTTATGGATACCAATGTGTCGAACAGTGTCAGAAACCACATAATCTGGCCTATATGAGGTTTCCACTTTGTGGAAATCTGAATATTTGAAAGTGAGTACAGGCTACATTGTAACTAAGCTGTGAAAACAGCCTGTTTTGATTTAATTAAGTGGATTAATTGTTTGTGATGTCATGAAAAACAACACGTATACACATCTGCCACCTCAGTCCTCCTCACTCTGAAATTATAAGGGGTGTTTCACTCTGGACTGCACTTTGAATGAGATGCAGTACAGGGCAGCTAGAGCTCATATATATATATATATATATATATATATATATATATATATATATATATATATATATATATATATATATATATATATATAAAACATGTATATTATAGGCACAGTAACATGAACAGCATGTTTAATACTGGGTTGGGCGATATGACAAACTTCAAGACATTTTCACAATACACAATATGCAGTATGATATTTAGGCTTTTTCAATTGCAATGGACAAAATAGAACCTATAGTGCCGCCTATAAAATACTATTATAATAATAATAATAATAATAATAATAATAACAATTATTATGATAAACCTACAGCTTTAGTGATTTGTACTCACTAAACTCACTAAATCCAAGTTAACAGGCCTAATTATACTCACTTTGTAACGAAGTATGCAATTAGTCAGAAAGTATCATCATCATCATCATCATCATCATCATCATCATCATCATCATCATCATTAACCGCTAGTCCAGACTGTCCCCCACAACGTCCTCCAGCTCATTCCCAGGGACCCCAAGCCGCTCCCAGGCCAATTTGGAGATATAATCCCTCCAGCGGGTCCTAGGATGACCCCGTCCCTTAGCAACCACCAGGGATACCGTTGCAATGCCCTAGCAACACCTTAGAAACCACCAGGGATACCATAGCAGTGCCCTAGCAACACCTTAGCAACCACCCGGGATACCATTGCGATGCCCTAGCAACATCTTAAACAACCTGGGATACCATAGTCATGCCCTAACAACACCTTAGAAACATCCTGAGATACAATAGCAAAGCCTTAGCAACACCTTAGAAACCACCTGGGATACCATAGCCATGCCCTAACAACACCTTAGAAACATCCTGAGATACAATAGCAAAGCCTTAGCAACACCTTAGAAACCACCTGGGATACCATAGCAAAGCCTTAGCAACACCTTAGAAACCACCTGGGATACCATAGCAAAGCCTTAGCAACACCTTAGAAACCACCTGGGATACCATAGCAATGCCCTAGCAACACCTTAGCAACCACCATGGATACCATATCAGCAGCTTTATCAAGCCAACTTGGTTTGTTCAGAAACTTTCCACTTTTAGCTGAAACTGCAGCTTATTATGCGCTGGGTTTATAACACAAGACAAAATGAGAACGTCGATACTAAATGGAATGCAGCAAATTGATCGTGTCTCGATTATCTTGATTTCGTAATTATTGGAAGCCAAAATGGACAGTAGATTTGATGAGTCGCCCAGTCTTAACGGAAAGTGCTTTATTTAATCAGGACTGTGTTTCTGTGTTTCAGCAAAGCTCCAACTCGTCCAGCTCGGACTGCACTGCTCGCCTGTTTGTCCTCTCTAGTAAGGTGAGTG